>NC_000086.7:31567071-31781864 GCF_000001635.26 Mus musculus | reverse complement strand
CCCTGTGATCCAACCAATAGCTGATTGTGAGCATCCACTACTGTGTTTGCAAGGCTCTGGCATAGTCTCACAAGAGACAGCTATATCTGGGTACTTTCAGCAAATTCTTACTAGTGTATGCAATGGTGTCAGCGTTTGGAAGCTGATTATGGGATGGATCCCCGGATATGGCAATCACTAGATGGTCCATCCTTTCGTCACAGCTCCAAATTTTGTCTCTGTAACTCCTTCCATGGGTGTTTTGTTCCCAATTCTAAGAAGGGGCAAAGTGTACACACTTTGGTCTTCGTTCTTCTTGAGTTTCATGCGTTTAGCAAATTGTATCTTATATCTTGGGTATCCTAAGTTTCTGGACTAATATCCACTTATCAGTGAGTACATATTGTGTGAGTTCCTTTGTGATTGGGTTACCTCACTCAGGATGATGCCCTCCAGGTCCATCCTTTTGCCTAGGAATTTCATATATTCATTCTTTTTAATAGCTGAGTAGTATTCCATTGTGTAAATATAACACATTTTCTGTATTCATTCCTCTGTTGAGGGGCATCTGGGTTCTTTCCAGCTTCTGGCTATTATAAATAAGGGTGCTATGAACATAGTGGAACATGTGTCCTACTTATCGGTTGGGACATCTTCTGGATATATGCCCAAGAGAGGTATTGCAGGATCCTCCAGTAGTACTATTGTACCAATCTTTTGAGGAACTGTCAGACTGATTTCCAGAGTGGTTGTACAATCTTGCAATCCCACCAACAATGGAGGAGTGTTCCTCTTTCTCCACATCCTCGCCAGCATCTGCTGTCACCTGAATTTTTGATCTTAGCCATTCTGACTGGTGTGAGGTGGAATCTCAGGGATGTTTTGATTTGCATTTCCCTGATGATTAAGGATGTTGAACATTTTTTCAGGTGCTTCTCTACCATTCAGTATTCCTCAGGTGAGAATTCTTTGTTCAGCTCTGAACCCCATTTTTAAATGGGGTTATTTGATTTTCTGGATTCCACCTTCTTGAGAATATATATATAAAGGATATTAGTCCCCTATCTAATTTAGGATAGGTAAAGATACTTTCCCAATCTGTTTGTGGTCTTTTTGTCTTATTGACGGTGCCTTTTGCCTTGTAGAAGCTTTGCAACTTTATGAGGTCCCATTTATCAATTCTCAATCTTACAACACAAGCCATTGCTTTTCTATTCAGGAATTTTTCCCTTGTACCAATATCTTCAAGGCTTTTTCCTATTTTCTCCTCTATAAGTTTCAATGTCTCTGGTTTTATGTGGAGTTCCTTGATCCACTTAGATTTGACCTGAGTACAAGGAGATAGGAATGGATCAATTTGCATTCTTCTACATGATAACATCCATTTGTGCCAGCACCTTTTGTTGAAAATGCTGTCTTTTTTCCAGTCGATGGTTTTTGCTCCCTTGTCAAAAATCAAGTCACCATAGGTGAGTGGGTTCATTTCTGGGTCTTCAATTCTATTCCATTGGTCTACTTCTCTGTCACCATACCAGTACCATGCAGTGTTTTTCACAATTGCTTTGTAGTACAGCTTTAGGTTAGGCATGGTGATTCCACGAGAGGTTCTTTTATCCTTGAGAAGAGTTTTTGCTATCCTAGGTTTTTTGTTATTCCAGATGAATTTGCAGATTGCTCTTTCTAATTCTTTGAAGAATTGAGTTGGAATTTTGATGGGGATTGCATTGAATCTGTAGATTGCTTTTGGCAAGATAGCAATTTTTACAATGTTGATTCTGCCAATCCATGAGCATGGGAGATCTTTCCATATTCTGTGATTTTCTTTAATTTCTTTTTTCAGAGACTTGATGTTTGCATCATACAGTTCTTTCACGTCCTTAGTTAGAGTCACGCCAAGGTATTTTATATTACTTGTAACTACTGAGAAGTGTGTTGTTTCCCTAATTTCATTCTCACCCTGTTTATCCTTTGTGTACCGAAAGGCCATTGACTTGTTTGACTTATTATATCCAGCTACATAATTGAACGTGTTTATCAGGTTTAGGAGTTCTCTGGTGGAATTTTTAGGGTCACTTATATATACTATCTTTTCATCTGCAAAAAGTGATATTTTGACTTCTTCCTTTCCAATTTGTATTCGCCCTTTGATCTCTTTTTGTTGTCAAATTGCTCTGGCTAGAATTTCAAGTACAATGTTGAATAGGTAGGGAGAAATTGGGCAGCCTTGTCTAGTCCCTGATTTTAGTGGGATTGCTTCCAGCTTCTCTCCATTTACTTTGATGTTGGCTACTGGTTTGCTGTAGATTGCTTTTATCATGTTAAGGTATGGGCCTTGAATTCCTGATCTTTCCAAGACTTTTATCATGAATGGGTGTTGGATCTTGTCAAATGCTTTTTCTGCAACTAACGAGATGATCATGTGGGTTTTGTCTTTGAGTTTGTTTATATAATGGATTACATTGATGGATTTTCGTATATTAAACCATCCCTGCATCCCTGGAATAAAACCTACTTGGTCAGGATGGATGATTGTGTTAATGTGTTCTTGGATTCGGTTAGCGAGAATTTTATTGTGTATTTTTGCCATTGATATTTGTAAGGGAAATTGTTCTGAAGTTCTCTATCTTTGTTGGATCTTTCTGTAGTTTAGGTATCACAGTAATTGTGGCTTCATAAAATGAGTTGAGTAGAGTACCTTCTACTTCTATTTTGTGGAATAGTTTGTGCAGAACTGGAATTAGATCTTTGAAGGTCTGAATGAACTGTGCACTAAACCCATCTGGTCCTGGGCTTTTTTTTGGCTGGGAGACTATTAATAACTGCTTCTATTCCTTTAGGGGATAAGGGAATGTTTAGATCATTACCTTGATCCTGATTTAACTTTGGTACCTGGTATCTGTCTAGAAATTTGTCCATTTCGTCCAGTTTTTCCAGTTTTGTTGAGTATAGCCTTTTGTAGAAGGATCTGATGGTGTTTTGGATTTCTTCAATATCTGTTGTCATGTCTCTCTTTTCATCTCTGATTTTGTTAATTTGGATGCTCTCCCTGTGCCCTCTAGTGAGTCTGGCTAAGAGTTTATCTATCTTGTTGATCTTCTCAAAGAACCAGCTCCTCTTTGATTGATTCTTTGAATAGTTATTCTTGTTTCCACTTGGTTGATTTCGCCCCTGAGTTTGATTATTTCCTGCCATCTACTCCTCTTGGGTGAATTTGCTTCATTTCTTCTTTCTTTTCTAAAGCTTTTAGGAGTGTTGTCAAGCTGTTAGTGTGTGCTGACTCAAGTTGGTTGGTTGGTTGGTTTTTTTTTTTTTGCCCTGTGGTGGGAGCTATGAGTTTCCCTTTTAAAAATGCTTCCATTGTGTCCCATACTTTTGGGTATGTTGTGTCTTCATTTTCATTAATCTACTAAAAAGTCTTTAATTTTTTTCTTTAATCCTTCCTTGACCAATGTATCATTGAGAAGAGTGTTGTTCAGTTTCCACGTGAATGTTAGCTTTACATTATTTATGTTGTTATTGAAGATCAGCCATAGTCCATGGTGATCTGACAGGATGCATGGGGAAATTTCAATATTTTTGTATCTGTTGAAGCCTGTTTTGTGACCAATTACATGGTCAGTTTTGGAGAAGGTTCCATGAGGTGCTGAGAATAAGGTATATCGTTTTGTTTTAGGATAAAATGTTTTGTAGATATCTGTTAAGTCCATTTGTTTCATAACTTCTGTTAGTTTCACTGTGTCCCTGTTTATTTTCTGTTTCCATGATCTGTCCATTGATGAAAGTGGTGTGTTGAAGTCTCCCACTATTATTGTGTGAGATCCAATGTGTGCTTTGAGCTTTACTAAAGTTTTTTTAATGAATGTGGCTGCCCTTGCATTTAGAGCATAGATATTCAGAATTGAGATTTCCTCTTGGAGGACTTTACCTTTGATGGGTATGAAGTGTCCCTCCTTGTCTTTTTTGATAACTTTGGGTTGGAAGTCAATTTTATTCGATATTACAATGGCTACTCCAGCTTGTTTCTTCAGACCATTTGCTTGGAAAATTGTTTTCTAGCCTTTCACTCTGAGTTAGTGTCTCTCTTTTTCCCTGAGATGGGTTTCCTGTAAACAGCAAAATGTTGGGTCCTGTTTGTGTAGCCAGTCTGTTAGTCTATGTCTTTTTATTGGGGAATTGAGTCCATTGATATTAAGAGATATTATGGAAAAGTAATTGTTGCTTCCTATTATTTTTGTTGTTAGATTTGGCTTTTGTTTTTGTGGCTGTCTTCTTTTTGGTTTGTTGAAGGATTACTTTCTTACTTTTTCTAGGGCGTGGTTTCCTTACTTGTATTTTTTTTTCTTTTATTATCCTTTGAAGGGCTGGATTCATGGAAAGATAACGTGTGAATTTGATTTTGTCGTGCAATACTTTGTTTTCTCCATCTATGGTAATTGAGAGTTTGGCTGGGTAAAGTAGCCTGTGCTGGCATTTGTGTCCTCTTAGTGTCTGTATAACTTCTGTCCAGGATCTTCTGGCTTTCGTAGTCTCTGGTGAAAAGTCTGGTGTAATTCTAAAAGTCCTGGCTTCATATGTTACTTGACCTTTTCCCCTCCTGATTTTAATATTCTATCTTTATGTAGTGCACTTGTTGTTCTGATTACAATGTGTTGGGAGGAATTTCTTTTCTGGTCCAGTCTATTTGGAGTTCTGTAGGCTTCTTTTATGTTCATGGGCATCTCTTTCCTTAGGTTTGGGAAATTTTCTTCTAGTATCTTGTTGCAAATATTTGCTGGCCCTTTAAGTTGAAAATCTTCATTCTCATCAACTCCTATTATCTGTAGGTTTGGTCTTCTCATTTTGTCCTGGATTTCCTGGATGTTTTGAGTTAGGATCTTTTTGCATTTCGTATTTTCTTTGATTCTTGTGCCGATGTTCTGTACGGAATCCTCTGCACTGAGATTCTCTCTTCTATCTCTCTGTATTCTGTTGCTGATGCTTGCATCTATGGTTCCAGATTTCTTTCCTAGGATTTCTATCTCCAGTGTTGCCTCACTTTGGGTTGTCTTTATTGTGTCTACTTCCCTTTTTAGGTCTAGTATGGTTTTGTTCATTTCCGTCACCTGTTTGGATGTGCTTTCTTCTTTTTCTTTAAGGACTTCTACCTCTTTCGTTGTGTTTTCCTGTTTTTCTTTAAGAACTTGTAACTCTTTAGCAGTATTCTCCTGTATTACTTTAAGTAAGTTATCAAATTCCTTCTTTATGTCCTCTACCATCATCATGAGATATGCTTTTAAATCCAGGTCTAGGATTTTGGGTGTGTTGTGGTGCCCATGACTGGGTGGGGTGGGAGTGCTACATTCTGTTGATGGTCTTGGTTTCTGCTAGTAAGATTCTTGCACTTGCCTTTCGCCACTCTGGAGTTTTTTGTTATAGTTGTCTCTGGTTAGAGCTTGTTTCTTCGGTGATTATGTTAGCCTCAATCAGCAGACCTGGGAGACTAGCTCTCCCCTGAGTTTCATTGGTCAGAGTATTCTCTGCCGGCAAGCTCTCCTCTTGCAGGGAAGGTGCCCAGATAGCTGGCGTTCGAACCTTCCTCCAGGCCGAAGTTATGTTCCACTCACCAGAGGTCCTAAGATCCCATGGAGAGTCCTCTGGGGACCTTGGGGGTGTCCACAGACACCGAGCCCAAGGTGCCCATGTGCTGGAGCCGACTGGAAGGGACTTGTGACCCTGGTCAGGCCAGGTTTTCTGCTTCCCTAATTAATGCTCTCAGGTCCCGTGGGATTGGATTGGAGCAGAAGTTGTGTTCCACTCACCAGAGGTCCTAAGATCCCATGGAGAGTCTTCTGGGGACCTTGGGGGTGTCCGCAGACTCTGCCCCATAGGTGCCCCAGTGCTGGTGCTGAACGGAAGGGGCTTCTTGTCATTCTCCTGTGTCTTTATGGGAGTTATTTGTGTTCTTCTTAAAGTCCTCTATCATCATCATGAGAATAAATCATATTCTTGCTTTTCTGTTGTGTTGGGGTATCCAGGCCTCACTGTGGTGGAACAACTGGATTTTGATGATGTCAAGTAGCCTTGGTTTCTGTTGCTTATGTTCTTGCCCTTGCCTTTCACCATTTAGTTATCTCTGGCGTTATCTTGTCTTTCTGTCTATGACTGTGGCTCATCCCTCCTGCTAGCCTGTGTGTCAGTACTCCTGAGAGAGTTCCTTTCTCCTGGCATGATTTAGGTATGTACAGCTGTGGCAGAGGATCAGCTCCAGGTACAGATGGAAGCTGGAAGGATCCTGTCCCAGGCTGCTCCCTGGTTCCTGTGTCCTGAGGGCTCAAGGTGGGTCCCTTGGAGCAGAAATGGTGGTCTTACTTTTGCTCACAGTTGTGTCTGCACTCCTGGTAGACCTGCTCTCTCCCAGCTGGTTTGGGTATGGAAAGCTACAGCACAGGATCAGCTCTGGGCACTGTGACACTGGATCAGCTCCTGGTACTGTGGCACAGGATCAGCTCTGGGTACCGATTGAAACTGGAAGTGTGTGTGTGTGTGTGTGTGTGTGTGTGTGTGTGTGTATGTGTGTGCTCAGAAACAAAAAGGTCAAATGTGGGTTAGAACCGCCGGCTTGGGATTAAACCTTTCTACAACAGAAAATGAAGCTTTTGTTCTTCACCTGCTTGCTCCTGCTCTTGACAAATTGGCATTAAAGCCTACTTCTTTGAGATTCAGATGTACACTGAAGACTAGCTGAGACATCCAGCCTTGCAGACTAAATAACTAATGGTTTCTTGCACCTTCTGTTGTAGACAGCATTTGTTGGATTAGCTGGACCATAGTCTGCAAGGCACTCTAATAAATCTCATACATATTCATTCTATCAGTTCTGTTCTTTAGAAAACCTTGACTAATATACCATTCATCCCACATCTTCCTCAAACAGGGTCTGCCCTGATCTGTTCTGTGTGGCTGCCCTGATCTGTTCTGTGTGGCTGCAACCAGCTGGCTTGTTAGGCAGATTTCCCAAGTCCTCCTCTGTAGTCAAGCCTTATTGGTTCCATTGATTTCCTCACTGAAACCTTCCTTTCACCTGCTAGGTCTAGCTCTGGTTTCACAACCAGTGTCCTGGTCCAGCCTGGCCACCTAGACTGGCGTAGCCAACATCTAGGCTTGCATACTGTATTAGTCTGTGTTCTCTAGACTCACAGAACTTATGGAATGTCTCTCTATATTGAGGTAATTTATAGTGATGACTCACAATCTGTAGACCAACAAACTCAACAATGGTCAGCTGTGAATGGGAACTTCACAAATCTAGAAGTTTCTTAGTCCCAGGAGGCTAGTTGTTTCAGCTGGTCTTCTGTAGAAGTATGTTCCAACAGATGTGCTGGAAAGTAAGTGCAATCAGTTGAAGAAGAGTAAAGTTTCCTTCTTCAAATGTCCCTATATAGGCTTCCAGCAGAAGGTGTGGCCCAGATTAAAGGTGTGTACCATCATACCTGGATCTGACACTTGCTTTGTCCCAGGTTGATCTTGAACTCAGAGCGCTCCTTGCCTCAGTCTTCTGGGATTAAACACGTGTACTACCTCTCCTGGGCTAAAGCGTTTCATGGCCACTGTTCCTCAAGATCTCCACGCCAAGATCCAGGTCAGAAACATTTGTATTACAGCCTCAAGGTCTGGATCACAGGTGACCCCTCCAATTCTTGATTGTGGTTCATTCCAGATATAGTCAAGTTGACCAGAAGGAATAGCCATTACACACAGGGACACACATTCTTTACATTCACTAGTCTTATCACAACCACCTGTGACTCAGATAAACTCTAGTTTTCAGCCAGGATGGGCGTACCTTCAACCTCCTTCAGGTCTGACTTGCATTTACCTTCACCACTCCAGTTGGCACCCCTACTTTCTATGTCCTCTTCCATGTCCTAACATGGTCAGTAGCCCTATTCTCAACATCCAAATCTTTTACCTACTACCAGATATAGCCTTGACCCTACAACTAGGGACATGGACTAGTCTGTCAAAACTTCCCTGCACAGCAGCTAAACTTTAGGTTTCACCAGGATATACATAATTTTCTTTGAGTATTTTGACTAATACTGCCAAGCTTTAGGCTTCTTCCAGGACCTACCCTACAGGCAAGCACCCACAGATACTTTCTACCATGCCACTCATTGCCTAGACTTCCCAGTTCTTCTTCCAGGGTATGGCATGAGCTTTACAGTATTTTCCCAGGTCTATTGTACCGTGATGCCCCTGAGCTGTAACCAAATTCCATGCTTCCACCAGGACTTGTTATACATGCAACCGCCCATAATCTATTTTTTTCATGACATCCAACATGGCACTCAGTACTCAGAATTCTCACATCCTCCTACAGGGACTAGCCTTATCCTATTTATTTAGATCCACCAACCTGGGAAATAACTAAGTACTGTTACAAAGTCTAACCTGGATTCCACAGCCTAGGCTAACCACCACCAATACCTGCCTTACAGTCAAGCTCTAGGTTTCTGTCTGTATATCCAACCAGTAATCACCCCCCAGGCTACAATAGACCACTCTGTACAAGGATTTACCACATCGTAGTATTGGGTCTAGCATTATCCCTTCTATATGTCCCACCTCATTAAACCAGTGACCAAACTCCAGGGTGTAGCCTGGGTCCCATATCCTGTGACATGGCTTAGGCTGGGCACCATCACTTGTTCTTCAGTTAAACTCTAGACTTGAACACTACTAAACCACTCGCATGTTCCTTCTGAACTGCCTTTCACCACTCTACAAGGTACACAGACTCTCCATGTCACTCTCCATGGTCTATTATGGGTCCGACATCTCATGTCTCAGTCTGTTCTGACCAAACACACCTGCCACACAGCCAAACTCTAGGCCTTTACAGAAGGAACTGCCCTACATGCAACTATCCACAGGTCTCTTTTTAGCATTCTCCACCACACCAGTAACACCAAGATTTCCCAAATCTTCATCCAGGGACAAGCCTGATGAGTTTTCTTGACTTCCTTTTCCATATTCTGAAAAGCACAAGATCTAGCTTTCTGTGTCATCCTCTTTAACATATTCAGTACCAAAACTCCCCAAATCTGCTTCCTGGGATTAGCCTGTATTGCGTCCCGCTCGACCGGCAAGAAAGATGCAACAAACCAGAATCTTCCGCGGCAAGAGCTTTATTGCTTGCTTCTCAGGAAGACCCCGAAGCGGGAAAATGGCGCTGCTTTTATAACCCGCAGCGTGACGTTTCAGCACCTGATATGGCGTGACAGCTCCCGATTCGTTGCTTGCCCATCACCCCAGTATTACACCCCGAGAATGGGAGTGACTAGGAGTGAATTCACTCTTGCACCTGCGTACAAGGCTTGTTTACTAGTTAGGCACAGCGGAGGCCCGCGCCATCTTATAATAGCGATTGCTCGTGGCACACACGGCTCTCCTCAGAGATTACTGGCTGCACGCACGGGATTACTCGCAGCACGTACCAGCTCTCCACAAGCCTGAGCAGCACAAATACTGCCACACCCTAGTCTAAGCAAAGCCTATGTTTCATCCAAGTCCAAGGCTTCTGCCTGGACCCCACTAACTGCAACCACTCACAGGTCACTCTTGTGATGCTTCTACTATCTTGCTATGTATTTAGTCTCCCAAAGACCTCCTCCAACATCTTGCCTGGGTCCCACAAACCCTGTCACAGTCTTGTCTAATCACCCTTGACAGTGTTTAAGCCAAGTTCTAGGTCTCCACCAGAACCAACTCTTATTGCAACCATCCTTCTGGTATGCTTCAACCACAGCACTGGGTATTCAGAACTCCCAAGTTCTCCTCCTTGTGAAGCCTTGGTAGTTTCATTGACTTCCCCATTCTAGCCATTCCCTTAAACTTTGTGCTGGCATAGTCCACCATGGCCCTTGCCTCAGACAAGCTCCAGGCTTTAGCCAGGGGTCACTTCCTGCAATACCCTTTAGGTGCTCTTTGCCTTGCCTCCACCAATCCAGTAGTTACCCCAACTTCCCATGTCTTCTTCCAGGTTCTAATGTGGCAAGTAGCCATAACTTCAACACCTAAGCCTTTTATCTACCACTGGATCCAACCTTGATCCCATAACCAGGGCCATGAACTAATCTGGCTCTCTCAGTCTGGTGAACAGCTAACCTCTAGGTTTCAACAGGGTCCCTATAATTTACCCCTTAGAACTCTGATCAACACTGAGCATGATGCAGCCCATCTCTAGGATTCTACCAGGACTTATCCTATCTGCATCTACCCATAGGCCCATTATGCACTGTTTCCATCATCCTATTATATACACAGACTCACTGTGCTAATGTCCATATTCTATTGTGGGTTCTACATCCCTAGCCCCATCATACCCTGTCCACACACAATTGCCATACAGCCACGCTCTAGACCTCTATCATGAACTGCTCTACCTGAGATCATTCACAGGACTCTTTGGAGGAGGATCCACCACACCAGTAATTACTCATACTTCCCAAGTCCTCCTCCAGAGTTGTTCCCAGTGAGTTCCCTTGACTTCAGTATTCACACTATTCTGAACACAATTAGATCTAGCCAATTTCACATATCCATTGTCATAGCCTAGTCTGACCACTCCTGGATTTTGAGGCAGCCAAGCTCTAGCCTTGATCCATACCTTCCCTACCTGAAATTACACTGAGAAACTTTCTGTCCCAGAGTGGAAACTTCTAGTTCTTTGGAAAGTTAGTTATGCCAAATGATGTTTAGCTGGGACACAAAGGTAAAAGGATGTTTTGCTAAAGCAAACACATGAAAGACTGTTTGCCTGAAGCAGACACAGGTAAAAGGATATTTGGATACAGCAGTTTCATGAAAGAACACTTTATGAAGGAGTATAAATTTGACCCTACAGACAGTGCAAGATGTGCACTCAGCTTTGTTTTGGTTTGTTCTGCCTCATTATTCTTTGCTAAAGATACACATGTAATTTTTTAAAATTTTTATTAGGTATTTTTCTCATTTACATTTCCAATGCTATACCAAAAGTCCCCCATACACTCTCCCCCACTCCCCTACCCACCCACTCCCACTTTTTGGCCCTGGAATTCCCCTGTACTGGGGCATATAAAGTTTGCAAGTCCAATGGGCCTCTCTTTCCAGTGATGGCTGACTAGGCCATCTTCTGATACATATGCAGCTAGAATCAAGAGCTCCGGGATACTGGTTAGTTCATAATGTTGTTCCAACTATAGGATCCCTTTAGCTCCTTGGGTACTTTCTCTAGCTCCTCCATTGGGGGCCCTGTGTTCCATCCAATAGCTGACTGTGAGCATCCACTTCTGTGTTTGCTAGGCTCCGGCATAGTCTCACAAGAGACAGCTGGGTCCTTTCAGCAAAATCTTGCTAGTGTGTGCAATGGTGTCAGCGTTTGGAAGCTGATTATGGGATGGATCACCAGATATGGCAGTCTCTAGATGGTCCATTCTTTTGTCACAGCTCCAAACTTTGTCTCTGTAACTCCTTCCATGGGTGTTTTGTTCCCAAATTCTAAGAAGGGGTAAAGTGTCCACACTTTGGTCTTCGTTCTTCTTGAGTGTCATGCGTTTAGCAAATTGTATCTTATATCTTGGGTAAACTAAATTTCTGGGCTAATATCCATTTACCTCACATATCACTGTTGAGCTCAACTTCTGATAATACTGCCACTGAGATACTAAAGCCTAAGAACTGCTCCTGAGTTTCCTGCAGCAGCTTGCCACTTCTACAGCCTCACTTCAAGCCTGTTGGTGAGCCTGGTGGTTTCTTTAGGACTGAACTACAGCTGCCTGGTGTCTGCTTGCTAAAAGGTCTGGACTATAGCTGCTGGTTTGTGCCTGTTGCCTACCTGCCTAGAGAACTGGTGTAAAGCTGCTGATTCATATTTGGTGTTTGCTAGGGGACTAAACTGCTGCCAAAGAAAATAAAGCTCACCCCCAAAGAACTATTGCTAATCATGTCCACTACCCCCTCCCCTTTTCTAATAACGTTTCTCTTCTACTACCTCTGCTGAATGGTGAATTAGAGAAGAGGCTGAACCCTTACTAAAAGTAGATCGCAAAAAATGTATGACTCCACTGCTCTGCCTCCCTCATGCCACTCTTTCCCCAGACATCAGAGATACTCCCCCAGTGTCTTGCTAGACTCTTTCTGTGTAACTTTCATTAACATATTTAGTACCCAGACTTCCTAAGTCCTCCACATGAGACTAGCCTAGGATCACAACCCCTATGACAACCTTGTCTGAACAAGCTTTAGGCTTCTGCCTGGACCCCAATAACTGCTACCACTCACGGGCCATTTGTGTTGTCTTTACCACCCATGTACATATTCAAACTCTCCAAAACTCCTCCAGGCTCTAGCCTAGGCACCATAAACCCTGCCATAACTGAGTCTCATCACCCTTGCTCATGATGAAGCCAAGTTCTAGGTTTCCACCCAAACCAGTCCTTACTGCAACCATGCACAGTTCCCTTTTGCATCACCTCAACCACTCTAGTTGGTAACCGCACTTAGCCATGTTCTCTTCCAAGTTTTAAAGTTGTAGAGAGTCCTAACTTCAACAATCCAAGCCTCTTCCCCACCTACACGATCTAGTCTTTCTCAGACAAACAAGACCGTGAATAATTCTTGCCAACATAGTATGGGCAACTTCACATATCTAGACTTCTGCAGGGTCCATATAGTTGTCCCTGAGTATTCTGACCAACACTGCTGAGGTTGCAGCCAAGACCTATGCTTCTGCCAGGAAGGCAGCAGTCACCATCTGCCCTGTGTCCATCATGATACTCAGTACCCAGACATCCAACATCCTCCTACAGCATCTAGTCTGATCAGTTTGGTGTAGCCCATCAACCGACCCAGAACCCAGAATCCTTATGTTTTCAACAGTGTGTCTAGTCTGTCCCATGTTGCCTACACTGTAGTGAAGTTCTATGCTTCCACTAGGAATCAACATATCTGCAACAACCCAAAGACCATATCTGAGCTATCTATAACATGTTCCTAGGTCCCCATATTTTACACATACCCATGTAAGTCTTCTGTGTGACTGCTCTCAGCCCAGGTGTGTTAAAAGCTCAACATGTCCTCCTCAACCATCTAGAATTGGAATCACACCCTATGCCACAATCAGGGCTAATAATCCCTATCTGTGCTTCAGTCAAAGGCCAGGCTTCTGCCTAAGAACCATACATGCAATTATCAATAACCCCCCCCCCCCACACTTTGTACTACCTTCAACATGCCACTCTGTACCTGGACTTCCTACATTCTCCTGTTTAGTCTAGCCATGTCCCTTCTATGTGACCTCTACCTAACAAGGTGGCTACCAGGCTCACCATACCTTCCTCCATAGTCTAGCCTGTGTCCTACATGCCCTATCATATCCTACGCTCAACACCCATTCCCAGTGCTAACTACATTTATATTATAGAATTCTTTCTGGAGACCCCACCTGCAACCACTCTGATGTCCCTTCTGCCCTGCTTCCACCAACCCACTAGTTACATAGACTCCCCACATCATTCACCATAGTCTACCATGTTTCCCACATCACCTGCCCAGGCCTAGCTGTCAAGACCTGATCACCAGGCTTTACTGCAAAAATCCACATGTCCCTTCTGGGATGCCTCTACAACCACACTAGGTATTCAACCCCCAAGGCCTTCATGGTTGAGTCTGGTTGGTTCCATTGACTTGCCCACTGAAGCCTTTCTTTATCCTGTCCAGATCTAGCCCTGGTCCCATAACCAGAACCCTGAACTATTTTGGTCACCTTTTCTGAGCTGCAGCCAATATCTAGGTTTCCACAGAGTCCCACATGTTTTGCTCTGACTTAATCCAACCACCACTGCTTGCACCTCAGTTAAACTCTAGGATTCAGCCAGGATGGCCCTATCTGCAACCTCCTTCTGGTCTCTTTTGCATTTGCCTACACCACTCCAGCATCACTTGATGCTGTCTATTTTAGTCACCCATGCTTGTGAGGCAAATAAACTCTAGGCTGTACATAGAACAGGCTCCCTTCCTGCAACCACCTACAAGACTCTTCTACACTACCTCTTCCATGCCACCCAGAACCCAGAATTTCCACATCCTCTTTAGGGGTCTAGCCTGATCCGATCTTCATGACTCCACTACTCCACTCATTACTCAGATTCCCATATCTTCCTCGAAGGTCTTGGGTCCCACACCTCTTTATCCAGCCAAGTTGCACCGCAACTTCCTGTGCCACAGGAAACTAAAGGCTTCTTCCAGGACCACCTTATCTGAAAACACCTACAGGACAACTCTTGGCTACCTCCACCACCAAACTCAGTTCCTATACTCCTCATGCAATCCTCAAGGGAATAGACATTGAATCCCATGCCCCAGACTTGTCTTACCACCCTTACCTGCACTGCAGCTCTAGGCTTCCACAGGTACTTTTGCCCTAGCTACAACCATCTACTGACCAGGACACACAGTACACAGTTTCCTATATTCTCTTCCATGTTCTAGCCCGGTGAGTGCACCTCACATGCCCATTCATACCTATTCTAAAATTCACCTGATCGAGCCATGATCCCACAACTAGTGCGTTAGCCTAGTCAGGCCAGCTGTGTCTGCCAAGAATCTAAATTCTAGGTTTCCAAAGGGTCCCATATTCTTTGCTCTGACCTAGTATGACCACTCCTAACTGCAGCACCACTCTGTGGTCTTCCACCAGGAATCATTCTATATACAAACAACCTAGGTCCCTATGTGCTGATTCTAACACTCCACTCAGTACGGAGACACACATGTCTTCTGTGGTCCACTTTGGGCCCCATATCTCTCACTCCAGCCTATCTTGACTATCCCATAATGCACCACAGCCAACCTGGAAACTTCAACCAAGCACCTTCCTACCTTAAACACCCACAGTTCACTTATGGGCTATCTCCACCACCCCACTAGGTATCCAGGCCCCCCATATCCTCCTTTAGTGTCTAGTTTGGTAAACACCTCATCCATATCTTTTCTGCAACATGCCAGATCTAGCCAGGATCACAAATCATTGTCTGGAAACAGTCAGTCTAGCCCCACCTATACAGTAGTCAAGCCTTAGGCTTCATCAGGATCCTCAAATTTTTGACACTGAGGCAAACTATAGGCTTCAGAGAAGCCATCCTTCTTCAATACCTATAAAGAGATCCCTTCTGGACTGCCTCTAACATCTCACTATGTACTCAGTCCTTACAAATCCACCTCCAGGGTCTAGCCTTATCACTTTTGTGTGGCTGCACAACCCTTCTCAGACTCCTTATGTACCCAGACTCCTTATATTTCCCTTCAAGATATAACTTGCATTCCATGTCCCCTTATACAATCTAATATGACCACCATAGCCTGAGTCACAGCCATACTCAAGATCCTGCTTCACACATGATCTGCCCTCTGTGCCACCACCCACAGGTCTCTTCTGTGATGGCTCTACCACCTAACCCAGTATCTAGACTTCCCTGAATCTCTGCCAGAGTCCAGCCAGTACAACTTCCCTCCATATTCAGACCTTTCTCACAACTTCTCAGAGCTATCCCAGGTCTCAAATTGCTTGTCCTGGACTAATCTGACCACCCAACCTATGAAAAAAAATAGATAGGCCAAGGCTTTTGCTGGGACACGACCTGCTTGAAAGCACTCATAGATATCTTCTGTGTCACCCTTCCAGTAATCTATTCTATATCCATCCATGTCTTCTTCCAACTTCTAGCCTGATCCCTTCTTTGGGATCCTCACCACCCCACTCACTATACAGATTTCCCATCTCTTCCTCCAAGGTCTATCCTGGTTCTTTCATCCCACGATCCAGCCTGGTCTGACCCTGATGTGAGGCTGCCAAGCTCTACTCTTCTACTTGTACCTCCTTATGAACAACCTTCCACAGATCCCTTCTGTGCAGTCTCCACCACCCTAATTTGTTCCCAGAATACCCATGTCCTTCTGTGGGGATTAGCTGTGTGAATACTCTTGGCAGCTCCACCCACAACTTTTCTGAAACATGACAGAACTAGTCAATGCCCCATAAATTTTGTCCTGACCTAGTGTGACCACCCTGCCTGTGAAACAGCAGAGCTCTAGACTTCTGCCAGGTCCCACCCTACTCACGAGCACTCATAGACCCCTTCTATGCCACTCCACCACTCCACTCAGTACCCAGACTTCTCACTTATACTTTAAAGATTTCTCAGATTTAATGCCTTCTCTATTGCTTCACCATCCTACTCATTACCCAGACTCCACACCTGCTCCTTCTATTTTTAATCTGGGTCCCACATCTCATGCTCCACTCAGCCTAGTCTATCTACTCTCATCTGTGCTGCATAGAAACACTAGGCTTTTGCCAGGTACTGTGCTACCTGCAACCAGCCACAGGTCCCTTATGCACTTCTCCACCATCCCATTCTGTACCTACAATTTTCAGGTACTTCTCTAGAGTGTGGCATGGGATTCACATTCCATATCCTAGCTTAGTCTGACCATCCTGGCTGAACAGCAGCTAAACTCTAGGGTTCTGTCAGCCACCACCCCTGCATACCTGTAACAACCCACAGACCACTTCTTCCATGGTTCCAAAATTCTACTCAGGATGCAGATTTCTAATTTCCTCTTCAACCCTTTAGCAGGGTGAGTGTATTCATCCTCCATATCCATATCTCTCCTGTAATCTGCCAGATCTAACTATGTCTCATATTCTTTGCCCTGGCTTAGTCTGCCCACCCCACCTGCAAAGGAGTTAAGCTCTAGACTGTAGGTAGGGCCCACCCTTCCTGTAACTAACCACAAGTACCTTCTGTACTGCCTGAACCTTCTCTACTGCCTGAACCACCAAACTCGTTGCCCAGACTTAACAAATCCTCTTCATGTGGCTGCTCTGATTCCTTCAGTATGAACCTTACCACTGCACCCAATCACCCCGCATCTTATTCCAGAGTCTTATATGGGTCTCACATACGCATGGCTGAATGCTCTGACTACCTCAGCCTGTTCCTGCACAGGGAAGGTGAAAGCTTCATCCAGGACTTGAAGTCATAGGTCTCTTTTGCACTTCTTCTAACACCCAGTTTGGTATCCAGACTTCTAGGTAGTTTTTCAAGGTCTATCCTTGTCTGACCTTCTGGCACCTCTTGCCATGCCTTTTCTGTAATCAATCAGGTCTAACTTGGGCCCTACAACCACTGTTCTAGCCTAATCTGGCCACTGGCCTGCCCAGCAGCCCACCTCCAGGCTTCTGCTGGGCCCCACATTCTTCCAACTGGCCTAGTCTGACTACTTTTGCATTCTCCAGCCAAGCTCTGGGATTCAGAGAGGACCTTCCCTATCTGTAACAAATAACATGTCCCTATGTATTGCTTCCACCACCTAACATGGTACCCAGACTTCCCAAGCCCTCATCTGGGGTCTAACATTGATGCCTTCTTATGGCCTCCAACACCCAAGTTGGTTCACACACTTCACACATTCTCCTCTAGGGTCTAGCATAGGGCACATACTCTGCCATAGTCTCCTCTGTCCACCCCACCTCTGCTACAGCAACCAATCTAGCATTCAATAGGGTCCCTCATAGCATTTCCCGTGCCTACTCTGCTCATCCCAGCCTACATATCAGCTAAGCTTGATTCAACCCCATACTTAGAACAGATTCCTCATGTTCCCTTCTAAGGTACAGCCCTAGTAAGTACCTCAGCATCCCCTGTTCACACCTATTTTTCAATCTTCCAGATCAGGTGTGGTCCTACAGACTAGGGCCCTGATCCAGTCTAGCTGCCCAAGCCTGCATAGCAACTGACATTTAGCCCTCAGCAAAGTGCCACATCTTTTGCTCCAGACTAATTTAACTACCTGTGCCTAGAAGCCAAGATCTAGGCTTCATGCAGGACCTGTCTTACCTGCAACCACCTACAGGTCTCTTGTGAGCCACCTCCACTATGCCACCCAGTACTCACATTTTCCATATCTCTTTTGTGTGGCTCAGAGATCTAGGCGATCTTTTTTTTTCCATGGCTCCCATCACTGAGCTTAGTAACCAGTTTCCCTATATCCTCCAGGCTTTAATTTGAGTCTGATATCTCCTTGTCCAGCCTTGTCTGACCACCACTTCTGCTTGTGTCATAACATCCTTGAGGCTTCATTCAGGACATTCCCTCCCTAAAACCAGCTACAGGTTCCTTATACACCATCTCTACCACCCCATTTGTACACAGACTTCCCATACCATGGTCCAGGGTCTCTACTGGTTAGTACCCCTGACGACCTCATTCTACCTCCGTTTTTATCCAGCTTGCTAGATCTAGCCAGGATCCTCCAACTAATACCCAGTTCTAGTTTTGTCACATCTGCATTTGTAGCATCAATCTCTAGGCGTCAACCAGGATTCTCCCTAACTGCAGGCACCCACAAGTCCCTTCTGTACCACCTTCAACATCCCACTAGGCACTCAGGCTTATTATGTACTCTTCCAGTGTATAGTCTGGCAATATTGCTTTGTCCCAACATCCACCCTTTTTCAGTAATATGCCAGATCTAGCTGGGGTCCCACAACCAGAATATCATGCTAGTCTGGCCTTTACTGAATACACTGCAAAGGAACTCTAGGCTTGGTCATGGGTCCTTCCTGTCTATCTCTAAAACAATATTCTTAAATGCCATATCTAACTTTTCACCTAGCCAAAACTTCCCCTATACTACAGACTTGGAGCATGAAGATCCTTGTAAAGACCAACCCAGACACCTTTGTCTGCCTGATACAGTCTAGCAAAGCTGTTTTAATCTCTATATTCAACCTGATAATATATCTCTTCTTTTACAAACTGCTCTTCTTATAATGAAGATAGAACAAAAGAAGCCACCACATGTCTCATCACAAAAGCATATCAGTATGAAAGATCAAGCCAGTATCTTCTCTCCAAAGCCTACCAGTGCTGGAGAAATGCATGTGAATGAGAACAACAAGAATGAACTCCACATGAAAGAAAACTAGGACATGTAGATCAAAAGAACAATCATAAACTTCCTAAAATAATTCAAGGAGTTTAAAACATGAAGAAAGAGGTTAATGAAATCAGGGGGAAGGAATGTAAGGGGAACAAACTTGAGAGATGCCCAAGAAAACACAATCACAAGGCTGATAGAAATGCCAAAGACAATCAAGGACTTGAAAACAGAATCCAAAAAGAATGTAGAAATGAGTTCAAAGGAAAGCACTGCAAGTATATTAAATCAATCAGCTATAAAACATAAGGACTCAGAAATAAAGTAGAAGATCTAGAATAAATAAGCAAATATTACAAAATTAAGCTCCCTACCCTTATGACACCAGATAATTCTAATTACCTCAGAAGTGTCTACTATTGGTTTGTGTTTCTGTTTATTTAGACATGATCTCACTATAGAACCTTGCTCATCTGAAACTCACTATGTAGATCAGGCTAGTTGCCTTGAATTCACGAAGAATCACTTATCTGTGACTCAAGAGTGCTGGTATTAGGGATGAGTAACATCACAACCCTGGGGTCTACCTTTTAATACCATCTCATCAGTGAGTTGAGCATCAACTCTGGACTGTGAGAGATCATGAATACTCTGTCTATAATACTCCATTACATGGAACAAAACTGTCTCAGGTACTAGCATTCTGGTTTCTGGGTAAGTATTGCCTTTGTACCCTATAGCATGCAGGTGTCTGAATGTGCTTGCTGTTCTCAGGAGCCAGGTATGGATTATTTGCCCACCCTCAATTCTTCTTCTCTGGGACAAGGGAATACTTGTGGGTGAGATGGTGATACATGAGCAACAGACATCTGAGGACAACAGACAATATGAACAAACAGTGGAAGTAGTGCAGCTGTGTGAGGAGGACAGCTAGAGGGAGCACCATGTAACTCAATACTTCTGTAACTGAAAATCAAGGAAGGGCTGGGAAATCTCTTCAGATACAGTGGTGTATATCACGGGCATCCCAGATCATCCTGGCTTCAGTTACTCCCCTGTCCTTAATGGGGTGGGGTTCCTGATGATCTCTGACATAGTAAAGGGTTTTCAGGAAATCACATATCCTACTGTTTACAGTAGTAGCCTGAATGCTGGCAATTTTAGAGCTTTCACCATGGTTACAGAGAGATGATTTTTTTATTAGGAGAAGAGTGACTCGTGTGTAGCTGTCCGTGGAGACAAGATTATTTATATGGGAAAGCTGGCAGACAAGATTTTAATTTTGGGTCTAGAAGTTGCTGTCTGCCTAAGAAGCTGTCATAGTTTGATGTGCACAAAAGAGTTAAATATATAGTGGACTGTGAGCAGTGTTGTACACATATGAGTGGAGGACCCCAGGGAGAACTCAGACACTGGGATATTAGTGAGGCCTTTGGTAAATTAGGAACCCAGTGCTAGGTGTAGATCACAGATCCTCCTAACAGACTGTAGTTCTTTACTTGCTTTCATCCTTTGGACAGGACTTGAGTAGTCACTGATGATACTGCAATAGAGCAAAAATATGTCCTACATTTTGAATAAGGGTTTCCAGTGATATTGCAGGATAAAATAGAGGTTTCTGAAAATGAGAAGCCAGGCTGGGGCCACTGGAAAATGCAGAGAATATAGAGTGGAAAACAAAATACCAATAGCTAAAGCACAGAGATTTAAACTGTGGTAGTATCAGTGAATGGAGATGTGAAGGGAGAGATAGATGTTGTGTAGCAAGGCTTTTCCTGAGAGACACCACATGTATCTTTACACTCCAGATAGGAATCCTGTATCAGACCAAAGTAGGAATACTGCCAAAGTCCAACCTGGCTTAGTTATGAATTTATTGGGGTTACTTATACGAATATGGGTAATGGGTTCCTTACAGGAGCAAAAATGTCTAAAACACACAGCTGTTTTCACAAACCACCCTTTACCAGACTTCTCACAAAAGAAGTGGGGTGGATACCAGAGAACACTTTCAGCCTACAGGCAGCTCAAAGACTTGGAATCTGTTTTTTCCACATGACTTAGTTGGTCTAAATATCTTCTTGACAGCTTGGCTGATCTAGCTTCTTCCAGGCAGCTGGTCTGGGCTCAGTCTCCTTTGCTGGTAGTTTGCCTGAAAGGGACTCACAGAAATCTTTTTGGTATACTCTCAAGAGGGAGGGGGTGGAGGACTCTGCTGCAGAGCACCTGTGGGGGACATCTTGGGTCCCAGATTCCTTGGTGACTAGTCTGCGCAGCTGATAGTGCAGACTACAGAAGCTACACAGCTTCTGGGACAGGCAGAAGTGACATAGCTTCTGGGAAAGGCCCTGTTTCAGGCCTTCATCTTCAGCCAGGATTCAGGTCTGAACTCCAGATATTTGTGCACTTCCCCTGCAAGAGGAGAGCTTGCTTGCAGAGAGTACTCTGATCACTGGAACTCAGGAGAGAGCTACACTCCCAAGTCTGCTGACAGAGGCTAAAAGAATCACAGTAGGAACAAGCTCCAATCAGAGACAACTATAACAACTAGCTCCAGAGATAAAATGATCTCGAAAGGCAAACATAAGAATCTTACTAACAAAACCCAAGACCAGTCACCATCATCAGTAATCAGCACTCCCACCTCAGCCAGTCATGGATACCCCAACACACCCGAAAAGCAAGACTCAGATATAAAATCATATCTCTTGATGCTGGTAGAGGACATCACGAAGGACTATAATAACTCACTTAAGAAATACAGAGAGACAACAGGCCACCTTCCTGGTGAGAGCACAGGTGTCCGCCCGGCCGGAGAAGTTTCTGCCTCAGGCCCCGGCAGCGGGAGCCTCCTTGGCTCCGGGACTCCGCGGAGGGCAGGCTGCACGGGTGACAGTGTGGAATACAGAGGCCAGCCGTTTCTGGGACAGGCGAGAGCCAGAAAGCTTCTGAGGCAGCGCCATCTTCGGCTCCAGACAACCTGCCACCTTCCTGGCCAAAGCAACACAGCTCCTGGGAAAGATCCTGTTTTGGGCCGCCTTCTTCAGCCAGGAGGAGGTCCAAAAACCAGATAACTGTGCACCTTCCCTGAAAGAGGAGAGCTTGCCTGCAGAGACTGCTCTGACCACTGAAACTCAGAGGAGAGAGCTAGTCTCCCACGTCTGCTGGTAGAGGGTAACAAAATCAACAGAGGAACAATCTCTAAACAAAGACAACTATAACAACTAACTCCAGAGATTGCCAGATGGCGAAAGGTAAACGTAAGAATCCTACTAACAGGAACCAAGACCACTCACCATCATCAGAACCCAGCACTCCCACTTCACCCAGTCCAGGACATCCTAACACACCTGAAAAGGTAGACCTGGATTTAAAAGCATTTCTCATGATGATGGTAGAGGACATAAAGAAGGAATTTAATAACTCACCTAAAGAAATACAGGAGAACACTGCTAAAGACTTACAAGTCCTTAAAGAAAAACAGGAAAACACAACCAAACAGGTAGAAGTCCATATAGAAAACAGGAAAACACATCCAAACAGATGATGGAAATGAACAAAACCATACTAGACCTAAAAAGGGAAGTAGACACAATGAAGAAAACCCAAAGTGAGGCAACGCTGGAGATAGAAACCCTAGGAAAGAAACCTGGAAACATAGATGCCAGCATCAGCAATAGAATACAAGAGATGGAAGAGAGAATCTCAGGTGCAGAAGATTCCATAGAGAACATCGGCACAACAATCAAAGAAAATGGAAAATGCAAAAAGATCCTAACTCAAAACATCCAGGAAATCCAGGACACAATGAGAAGACCAAACCTATGGATAATAGGAGTGGATGAGAATGAAGATTTTTCAACTCAAAGGACCAGCAAACATCTTCGACACAATTATTGAAGAAAACTTCCCAAATCTAAAGAAAGAGATGCCCATGAACATACAAGAAGCCTACAGAACTCCAAATAGACTGGACCAGAAAAGAAATTCCTCCCGACACATAATAATCAGAACATCAAATGCACTAAATAAAGATAGAATACTAAAAGCAGTAAGGGAAAAAGGTCAAGTAACATATAAAGGCAAGCCTATCAGAATTATACCAGATTTTTCACCAGAGACTATGAAAGCCAGAAGAGCCTGGACAGATGTTATACAGACACTAAGAGAACACAAATTCCAGCCCGGGCTACTATACCCAGCCAAACTCTCAATTATCATAGATGGAGAAACCAAAGTATTCCACGACAAAACCAAATTCACCCATTATCTCTCCACGAATCCAGCCCTTCAAAGGATAATAACAGAAAAAAACCCATACAAGGACGGGAACCACGCCCTAGAAAAAGCAAGAAAGTAATCCATCAACAAACCAAAGAGAAGACAGCCACAAGAACAGAATGCAAACTTTAACAACAAAAATAACAGGAAGCAACAATTACTTTTCCTTAATATCTCTTAATATCAATGGACTCAACTCCCCAATAAAAAGACATAGACTAACAAACTGGCTACACAAACAAGACACAACATTTTGCTGCTTACAGGAAACTCATCTCAGAGAAAAAGTAGACACTACCTCAGAATGAAAGGCTGGAAAACAATTTTCCAAGCAAATGGTATGAAGAAACAAGCTGGTGTAGCCATCCTAATATCTGATAAGATTGACTTCCAACCCAAAATCATCAAAAAAGACAAGGAAGGGCACTTCATACTCATCAAAGGTAAAATCCTCCAAGAGGAACTCTCAATTCTGAATATCTATGCTCCAAATACAAGGGCAGCCACATTCATTAAAGAAACTTTACTAAAGCTCAAAACACACATTGCACCTCACACAATAATAGTGGAAGACTTCAACACACCACTTTCATCAATGGACAGATCATGGAAACAGAAACTAAACAGGGACACAGTGAAACTAACAGAAGTGATGAAACAAATGGACTCAACAGGTATCTACAGAACATTTTATCCTAAAACAAAAGGATATACCTTCTTCTCAGCACCTCATGGTACCTTCTCTAAAACTGACCACATAATTGGTCACAAAACAAACCTCAACATATACAAAAATATTGAAATTGTCCCATGCATCCTATCAGACCACCATGGTCTAAGGCTGATCTTCATTAACAAAATAAATAATAGAAAGCCAACATTCACGTGGAAACTGAACAACACTCTTCTCAATGATACCTTGGTCAAGGAAGGAATAAAGAAAGAAATTAAAGACTTTTTGGAGTTTAATGAAAATGAAGCCACAACATATCCAAACTTATGGGACACAATGAAAGCATTCATAAAAGGAAAACTCATAGCTCTGAGTGCCTCCAAAAAGAAACTAGAGAGAGCACACATTAGCAGCTTGACAACACACCTAAAACGTCTATAAGAAAATGAAGCAAATTCACCTAAGATGAGTAGAAGGCAGGAAATAATCAAACTCAGGGGTGAAATCAACCAAGTGGAAACAAGAAGAACTGTTCAAAGAATCAACCAATCAAGGAGCTGGTTCTTAGAGAAAATCAACAAGATAGATAAACCCTTAGCCAGACTCACTAGAGGGCACAGGGAACGCATCCTAATTAACAAAATCAGAGATGAAAAGGGAGACATAACAACAGATCCTGAAGAAATCCAAAACACCATCAGATCCTTCTACAAAAGGCTATACTCAACAAAACTGGAAAACCTGGACGAAATGGACAAATTTCTGGACAGATACCAGGTACCAAAGTTGAATCAGGATCAAGTTGAACATCTAAACAGTCCCATATCCCCTAAGGAAATAGAAGCGGTTATTAATAGTCTCCCAGCCAAAAAAATCCCAGGACAAGACGGGTTTAGTGCAGAGTTCTATCAGACCTTCAAAGAAGATCTAATTCCAGTTCTTCACAAACTATTCCACAAGATAGAAGTAGAAGGAACTCTACCCAACTCATTTTATGAAGCCACTATTACTCTGATACCTAAACCACAAAAAGACCCAACAAAGACAGAGAACTTCAGACCAATTTCCCTTATGAATATCGATGCAAAAATCCTCAATAAAGTTCTTGCTAACCGAATCCAAGAACACATCAAAACAATCATCCATCCTGACCAAGTAGGTTTCATCCCAGGGATGCAGGGATGGTTCAATATACAGAAATCCATCAATGTAATCCAGTATATAAACAAACTCAAGACAAAAACCACATGATCGTCTCGTTAGATGCTGAGAAAGCATTTGACAAAATCCAACATCCATTCATGATAAAAGTCTTGGAAAGATCAGGAATTCAAGGCCCATACCTAACATGATAAAAGCAATCTACAGCAAACCAATAGCCAACCTCAAAGTAAATGGTGAGAAGCTGGAAGCAATCCCACTAAAATCAGGGACTAGACAAGGCTGTCCACTCTCGCCCTACCTATTCAACATTGTACTTGAAGTCCTAGCCAGAGCAATTAGACAACAAAAGGAGATCAAGGGGATACAAATTTGAAAGGAAGAAGTCAAAATATCACTTTTTGCAGATGATATGATAGTATATATAAGTGACCCTAAAAATTCCACCAGAGAACACCTAAGCCTGATAAACAGCTTCAGTGAATTAGCTGGATATAAAATAAACTCAAACAAGTCAATGGCCTTTCTCTATACAAAGAATAAACAGGCTGAGAAAGAAATTAGGGAAACAACACCCTTCTCAATAGTCACAAATAATATAAAATACCTTGGCATGACTCTAACTAAGGAAGTGAAAGATCTGTATGATAAGAACTTCAAGTCTCTAAAGAAAGAAATTAAAGAAGATCTCCGAAGATGGAAAGATCTCCCATGCTCATGGATTGGCAGGATCAACATTGTAAAAATTGCTATCTTGCCAAAAGCAATCTACAGATTCAATGCAATCCCCATCAAAATTCCAACTCAATTCTTCAACGAATTAGAAAGGGCAATCGGCAGATTCATCTGGAATAACAAAAAACCGCGGATAGCAAAAACTCTTCTCAAGGATAAAAGAACCTCTGGTGGAATCACCATGCCGGACCTAAAACTGTACTAGAGAGCAATTGTGATCAAAACTGAATGATACTGGTATAGTGACAGACAAGTAGACCAATGGAACAGAATTGAAGACCCAGAGATCAATCCACACACCTATGGTCACTTGATCTTTGACAAGGGAGCTAAAACCATCCAGTGGAAAAAAGACAGCATTTTCAACAAATGGTGCTGGCACAACTGGCGGTTATCATGTAGAAGAATGTGAATTGATCCATTTCTATCTCCTTGTACTAAGGTCAAATCTAAGTGGATTAAGGAACTCCACATAAAACCAGAGACACTGAAAATTATAGAGGAGAAAGTAGGGAAAACCTTGAAGATATGGGTACAGGGGAAAAATTCCTGAATAGAACAGCAATGGCTTGTGCTGTAAGATCAAGAATCGATAAATGGGACCTCATAAAATTGCAAAGCTTCTGCAAAGCAAAAAGACCACCAACATATTGGGAAAGGATCTTTACCTATCCCAAATCGGATAGGGGACTAATATCCAATATATATAAAGAACTCAAGAAGGTGGACTCCAGAAAATCAAATAACCCCATTAAAATATGGGGCTCAGAGCTGAACAAAGCATTCTCACCTGAGGAATACCGAATGGCTGAGAAGCACCTGAAAAAATGTTCAAAATCCTTAATCATCAGGGAAATGCAAATCAAAACAAACTTCACTCCAGTCAGAATGGCTAAGATCAAAAACTCAGGTGACAGAAGATGCTGGTGAGGATGTGGAGAAAGGGGAACACTCCTCCATTGTTGGTGGGATTGCAAGCTTGTACAACCACTCTGGAAATCAGTCTGGCGGTTCCTCAGAAAATTGGACATAGTACTACCGGAGGATGCCGCAATACCTCTCCTGGGCATATATCCAGAAGATGTCCCAACCGGTAAGAAGAACACATGCTCCACTATGTTCATAGCAGCCTTATTTATAATAGCCAGAAGCTGGAAAGAACCCAGATGCCCCTCAACAGAGGAATGGATTCAGAAAATGTGTTATATTTACACAATGGAATACTACTCAGCTATTAAAAAATGAATTTATGAAATTCCTAGGCAAATGGATGGACCTGGAGGGTATCATCCTGAGTGAAGTAACCTAATCACAAAGAAACTCGCAAAATATGTACTCACTGATAAGTGGATATTAGCCCAGAAACTTAGGATACCCAAGATATAAGATACAACTTGCCAAACGCATGAAATTCAAGAAGAACGAAGACCAAAGTGTGGACATTCTACCCTTTCTTAGAAATGGGAACAAAACACACATAGAAGGAGTTACAGGGACAAAATTTGGAGCTGTGATTAAAGGATGGACCATCTAGTGATTGCCATATGCAGGGATCCATCCCATAATCAGCTTTCAATTGCTGACACCATTGCATACACTTGCAAGATTTTGCTGAAAGGACCCAGATATAGCTCTCTCTTGTGAGACTATGCCGGGGCCTAGCAAACACAGAAGTGGATGATCACAGTCAGCTATTGGATGGGTCACACGGTCCTTTATGGAGGAGCTAGAGAAATTACCCAAGGAGCTAAAGGGAACTGCAACCCTATAGGTGGAACAACAATATGAACTAACCAGTACCCGGGAGCTCTTGTCTTTAGCTACATATGTATCAAAAGATGGCCTAGTCGGTCATCACTACAAAGAGAGGCCCATTGGATTTGCAAACTTTATATACCCCAGTACAGGGGAACACCAGGGCCAAAAAGGGGCAGTGAGTCGGTAGGAGATTGGGGGGTGGGTGGGCATGGGGGACCTTTGGGATAGCATTGAAAATGTAAACGAGGAAAATACCTAATTTAAAAAAAAAAGAAATACAGAACACCTCTAAAGAGTTAGAAGTCCTTTAAGAAATACAGGAAAACACAACCAAACAGGTGATGGAATTGAACAAAACCATACAAGAGCTTAAAAGCAAAGTAGACACAATGAAGAAAACCAAAGTGAGACAACACTGGAGATAGAAATCCTAGGAAAGAAATCTGGAAACATAGATTTGAGAGCATCAGCAACAGAATACAAGAGATGGAAGAGAGAATCTCAGGTACAGAAGATTCCATAGAGAACATGGGCACAACAATCAAAGACATGCAAAATGCAAAAAGATTCTAACTCAAAACATTCAGGAAATCCAGGATACAATGAGAAGCCCAAACCTATGGATAATAGGAGTAGATGAGAATGAACATTCTCAACTTAATGGGTCAGCAAATATCTTCAACAAAATTTTAGAAGAAAGCTTCTGAAACCTAAAGAAAGAGATGCCCATGAGCATACAAGAAGCCTACAGAACTCCAAATAGACTGGTCCAGAAAAGAAATTCCTCCTGAGACATGATAATCAGAACAACAAATGCACTAAATAAAGATAGAATATTAAAAGCGGTAAGAGAAAAAGGTCAAGTAACATATAAAGGCAGGCCTATTAGAATTACACCAGACTTCTCACCAGAGACTATGAAAGCCAGAAGATCCTAGACAGAGATTATGCAGACCCTAAGGGAACACAAATGCCAGCCCAGGTATACGCAGCAAAACTCTCAATTACCATAGATGGAGAAACCAAAGCATTCCATGATAAAACCAAATTTTCACAATATCTTTCCATGAATCCAGCTCTTCAAAGGACAATAAAGGGAAAACACCAACATAAGGATGGAAACTACACCCTAGAAAGAGCAAGAAAGTAACCCTTTCAACAAACGTAAAAGAAGACAGCCGCAAGAACAGAATCCCAACTTTAACAACAACAAAAAAAGGAAGCAACAATTACTTTTCTTTAATTTCTCTTAACATCAATGGACTCAATTCCCCAATAAAAAGACATAGACCAATAGAGTAGCTACACAAACAAGAACCAACATTTTGTTGCTTACAGGAAACCCACCTCAGGGAAAAGGATAGAAACTACCTCAGAGTGAAAGACTGGAAAACAATTTTCCAAGCAAATGGTCCAAAGAAACAAATTGGAGTATCCATGTTTTTGGGTTTTTTTTTTTTTTTTTTTTGGTTTTCTTTTGTTTTCTTTTGTTTTTTTGAGACAGGGATTCTCTGTATAGCCCTGGCTGTCCCGGAACTCACTTTGTAGACCAGGCTGGCCTCAACCTCAGAAATCTGCCCACCTCTGCCTCCCCAGTGCTGGGATTAAAGGCATGTGAGACCACACCCAGCTTTGAGTAGCCATTTTTAAATCAAATAAAATTGACTTCCATCCCAAATTTATCAAAAAAGACAAGGAGGGGCACTTCATACACATTAAAGGAAAAATCTACCAAGATGAACTCTCAATTCTGAATATATATGTTCCAAATACAAGAACAGCCTTATTCATTAAAGAAACTTTAGTAAAGCTCAAAACACACATTGCACCTCACACAATAATAGTGGGAGACTGCAACACCCCACTCTCAAATAGACATATCCTGGAAACAGAAACTAAACAGAGACACATGGACACTAACAGAAGTTATGAAACAAACGGATTTAACAGATATCTACAGAATATTTTATCCTAAAACAAAAGGATATACGTTCTTCTCAGCACCTTATGGTACCTTCTCCAAAATTGACCACATAATTGGTCACAAAACAGTCCTCAACACATACAAAAATATTGAAATAGTCCCATGCATCCTGTCAGATCACCATGGACTAAGGTTGATCTACAATAACAACATCAATAATACAAAGCCAACATTCACATGGAAACTGAAAAACACTCTCCTCAATGATACCTTGGTCAAGGAAATAATAAAGAAAGAAAGACGTTTTAGAGTTTAATGAAAATGAAGCCACAACATACCCAAACTTATGGGACATAATGAAAGCATTCCAGAGAGGAAAACTCATAGCTCTGAGTGCCTCCAAAAAGAAACTAGAAAGAGCATACACTAGCACCTTGACAGCACACCTAAATGTTCTAGAACAAAAGGAAGAAAATTCACCCAAGATGAGTAGAGAGCAGGAAATAATCAAACTCAGGGGGTGGGGGGAAATCAACAAAGTGGAAACAAGAAGAACTATTCAAAGAATCAACCAAACGAGGAGCTGGTTCTTTGAGAAAATCAACAAGATAGATAAACCCTTAGCCAGACTCACTAGAGGGCACAGGGACAGTATCCTACTTAAAAAAATTAGAAATGAAATGGAGACATAAGAACAGATCCTGAAGAAATCCAAAACACCATCAGATCCTTCTACAAAAGGCTATACTCAACAATACTGGAAAACCTGGATTAAATGGATGAATGTGTAGACAGATACCAGGTACCAAATTTAAATGAGGATCAGATTAATTAACTAAACAGTCCTATATCCCCTAAAGAAATAGAAGCAGTCATTGATAGTCTCCCAACCAAAAAAAGCCCAGGACCAAATGGGTTTCATGCAGAGTTCTATCAGACCTTCGAAGAAGACCTAATTCCAGTTTTTCTCAAACTATTCCACAAAATAGAAACAGTAGGTACTCTACCCAATTCATTCTATGAAGTCACAATTACTCTGATATAACTAAACCACACAAAGATCCAACAAAGAAGGAGAACTTCAGACCAATTTCTCTTATGAATATCAATGCAAAAATATTCAATAAAAGTCTCGCAAACTGAATCCAAGAACACAACAAAACAAACATCCAACAAGACCAAGTAGGTTTCATCTCAGGGATGCAGGGATGGTTCAATATACAGAAATCCATCAATGAAATCCACTATATAAACAAACTCAAAGACAAAAACCACATGATCATCACGTTAGATGCTGAGAAAGCATTTGACAAAATCCAACACACCTTCATGATAAAAGTTTTGGAAGGATGAGGAATTCAAGGCCCATACCTAAATATAATATAAGCAATATACAACAAACCAGTGGCCAACATCAAACTAAATGGAGAGAAACTCAAGGCCATCCCACTAAAATTGGGGATGAGACAAGGCTGCCCACTTTCTCCCTACCTATTAAATATAGTACTTGAAGTTCTAGGTAGAGTAATTTGAAAACAAAAGGACATCAAGGGGATACAAATTGGAAATAAAGAATTCAAAATATCCCTCTTTGCAGATGATATGATAGTACATATAAGTGACCACAAAAATTCCACCAGAGAACTCCTAAACCTCATAAACAGCTTCACTGCAGTAGTTGGATAAAAAATTAACCCAAAAAAATCAATGGCCTTTCTCTTCACAAAGGAGAAACAGACTGAGAAAGAAATTAGGGAAACAACACCCTTCACAATAGTCACAAATAATACTTTGGTGTGGCTCTAACTAAGGAAGTGAAAGATATGTATGATAAAACTTCAAGTCTCTGAAGAAAGAAATTAAAGAAGATGTCAGAAGATTGAAAGATCTCCCATGCTTATGGATCAGCAAGATTAATATAGTAAAAATGGCTATCTTGCCAAAAGCAATTTACAGATTCAATGAAATCCCCATCAACATTCCAACTCAATTCTTCACTGAGATAGAAAGGGCAATTTGCAAATAGATCTGGAAAAAAAAATTAAAAAAACCCTAGGATACCAAAAAAATATTCTCACAATAAAAGAACCTCTGGTGGAATCACCATGCCTGACATTAAGCTGTACTACAGAGCAATTGTGATAAAAATTGCATGGTGCTGGTACAGTGACAGACAGGTAGATCAGTGGAATATAATTGAAAATCCAGAAATGAATCCACACAGCTACGGTCACTTGATCTTTGACAAGAGAGCTAAAACCATCAAGTGGAAAAAAGAGAGCATTTTCTACAAATGGTGCTGGCACAACTGGCCATCATCATTCATCATGTAGAAGAATGCGAATTGATCCATTCCTATCTTTTTGTACAAAGCTCAAGTGTAAGTGGATCAAAGACCTCCACATAAGACCAGAGACACTTAAGTTAATAGAGGAGAAAGTAGGGAAAATCCTCAAAGATATGGGCACAGGGGAAAAATTCCTAAACAGAACAGCAATGGCTTGTGCTGTATGATCAAGAATTTACAAATGGGACCTTATAAAATTGCAATGATTCTGTAAGGCAAAAGACACTGTCAATAAGACAAAAAAGGCCACCAACAGATTGGGAAAGGATTTTTACCAATTTTAAATCTGAGAGGGGGCTAATATCCAATATATACAAAGAGCTCAAGAAGCTGGACTCCAGAAATTCAAATAACCCAATTAAAAAACAGGGTTCAGAGCTAAACAAAGAATTCTCAAGTGAGGAATACTGAATGGCAGAGAAGCACCTGAAAAAATGTTCAACATCCTTAATCATCAGGGAAATGCAAAGCAAAACAACCCTGAGATTCCACCTCACACCAATCAGAATGGCTAAGATCAAAAATTCAGGTGACAGCAGATGCTGGCAAGGGTGTGGAGAAAGGGGAACACTCCTCCACTCCTGGTTGGAATGCAAGCTTTAAACCACTCTGGAAGTCAGTCTGGAGGTTCTTCAGAAAATTGGACATAATACTACAGGAAGACCCAACAATACCTCTCCTGGGCATATACCCCGATGAAGTTCCAATTGGTAATAAGAACACATGCTCCACTATGTTTATAGCAGTCTTGTTTATAATAGCTAGAAGCTGGAAAGAACCCAGATGTTCCCCAAAAGAAGAATGGATACAGAAAATGTGCTAAATTTATACAATGGAGTACTACTCAGCTTTTTAAAAAATGGATTTATGAAATTCTTGGACAAATGGATGTATCTGAAGGATATCATCCTTAGTGAGGTAACCCAGTCACAACAGAAGTTATTAGATATGCACTCAGTGATAAGTGGCTATTAGCCCAGAAATATAGATCACCCAAGATACAATTTGCAAAACAGAAGAAAATCAAGAACAAGGAAGACTAATGGGTGGATACTTCATTCCTACTTAGAATAGGGAACAAAATACCCATGAAAGGAGTTAAAGAGACAAGGTTTTGAGCTAAGACGAACAGATGGACTATCCAGAGACTACCCCACCTGGGGATCCATCCCATAATCAGCCACCAAACCCAGACACTATTGCATATGCCAGCAAGATTTTGCTGACAGTACCCTGATATAGCTGTCTCTTGCGAGGATATGCCAGTGCCTGGCAAATACAGAAGTGGATGCTCACAGTCATCCATAAGATAGAACACAGGGCCCCCAATGTAGAACATAGATAAAGCACCCAATGAGCTGAAGGGTTCTGCAACCTTATAGGTGGAACAATATGAACTAACCAGTACCCCCAGGGCTCATATCTCTAGCTGCATATGTAGCACAAAATGGAATAGTCGGGCATCATGGAAAGAGAGGCCCCTTGCTATTGCAAACTTTATATGACCCAGTACAGGGGAATCTCAGGGCCAAGAAGCAGGAGTGGGTGGGTGGGTAGTAGAGCAGGGTGGAGGGAGGGTATAGTGAACTTTTGGGATAGCATATGAAATGTAAATGAAGAAAATATCTAATAAAAATAATTAATATGCAAAAAAGAAAATATCTAATAAAAATAAATAAATAGGGAAAAAATGAACTCCTTGTCCTTTTACCATCTTTTCTCCCCTACGTTTGGACAGAGGACTAGAAGAGGGGGCCGAAGCATTTGAGAATGCTTATTAAAGTAAGTTTTTAAAATCAAAGCCTACAGATGAACAAGTTAAAAAAAAAAAGAGGGAGGGGTGGCCTAGTGAATCTGGTCAGTTTCAGGAACTTCCTCATGTTATTTTCTGTTGTTTATATTCTGGCTTTCACTCCCCACCAGTATGGAACATTTCAATCTCTATGGAAATTACTGTAGAAAAAGAGCTGAAATCTGTTTGTATTGAGGCATGAACCAAAGATAAGGACTATACAAAAGCCAGAATGGCAGGCATATAGTGATCGAAGGGTTTGTGACCTGGGAGACTGGATGTCTTCTGAAGTGTTTTAGAGCTTACGCACAAAAAGAACAGAGAAATTTGGAGCAGGATGTGGAGAGCAAAAGACGGGCAGGGATACTTGCCATGCAGCTGGTGATGGGTATCTGTCTCTAAAGGGATGTTTTTACTATAAAGGGGTTTGGAGGTTAGAAAACCCATTATTTCTTGATTGCAGGGTAGTGCTGTGTACATGCAGTCACAGGCACTGTTTGCAGAAGAGAAAAATGTATGGATTTGAAGTTATACTTCAATGAAAATAACTAATAAAATCAACACCAACTCAAAACACGTATTTATTGCAAAAATCCATAAAGCATATAACTTGTCTTTGAGTAGAATGCAAATCAATTAAATAAAAGCAAAAGAATGGGGTGAATGATATTATATGTCACCAGAATAGAACTCTGCAGACTTAATTGCTATTCATTCCTCCAGAGTTGATCTCTATTTACAACAATTGAATACAAGGATTATTTTGTGTCAATGCCTGATCTACAATTATATAAAATTCAACTATCAAAGCCAAGAAATATTCACTTGACAAAGACCAACATCAAGGTATGAAGTTGAGATGCTCTCTTGATGCATGAGCACAGTATGTAAAACACTCAGTATCTGGTGACTCTGCCCCTGCAGGCCAAGGGAAACTGCCTTTTCACAGTTAGTTCCAGAACACAGGGTTTGTTTTTTGTGTCACTACCCTGATTGATCCTGGATTTGAAAAGACAGAGATACATCTTTTTAAAGATGACTAAAGACTGTGTCTGTTTATTTTCATATGCATATTTATATTTTATTTAGATTTTAAAAGTGCAGTCTTTCACTGTAATAAAAAGAGAAAATGTGAAACATTTTCCAATCATTTCAAAATTTAAGTGGAATGGCAGATATTTTAGATTTGGGATAGCAAGCTTGCACAAACACTCTAGAAATCAGTTTGGTGGTCCCTCAGAAAATTGGACATAGTACTGCCAGAAGATCCAGCAATACCACTCCTGCGCATATACCCAGAAAATGTTCCAACTTGTAGTAAGAACACATGCTCCACTATGTTCATAGCAGCCTTATTTACAATAGCCAGAAGCTGGAAAGAACACAGATGTACCTCAACAGAGCAATGGACACAGAAAATGTGATACATTTACAGAATGAAATGCTACTCATCTATTAAAAGCACTGAATTTATGAAATACTTGGGCAAATGGATACATCTTGAGGCTATCATCCTGATTGAGGTAACACAATCACAAAAGAACACACATGATATGCACTGACTGATAAGTGGATATTAGCCCAGAAATTTAGAATACCCAAGATACAATCTGCAAAACATGAAACTCAAGAGTGAGGAAGACCAAAGTGTGGATACTTCATTTCTTCTTAGGATGGGGAACAAAATACCCATGGAAGGAGTAACAGAGACAATGTTCAGAGCAGAGTTGAATGAATCACCAACGAGAGACTGCCCCACTTGGGGATCCACCCCATAAACAACCACCAAATCCAGACACTAAGCAGATGTCCACAAGAACCTGTTGACAGGAGCCTGATATAGCTGTCTCCTCTGAGGCTCTGCCAGTGCCTGGCTAATACAGAAGTGGATGCTCACATTCATCCATTGAACGGAGCACAAGTTCCCCAATGAAGGAGCGAGAGAAATACCCAGGGAGCTGAAGGGGACTGAAGCCCCATAGAAGGAACATCAGTATGAACTAACCTTTTTCCTCAGAGCTCCTTGGAACTATACCATCAATCAAAGAAAACACATGATGGTAATTGTGGGTCTAGCTATATTTGTAGCAGAGGATGGCCTAGTCAGTCATCAATGGGAGGAGAGTGCCTTGGTCCTGCGAAGGCTCTATACCCCAATATAGGGGAATGCCAGGACCAGTGATGGTAGTGGGTGGGTTGGGGAACAGAGGGGGAGTGAAGGAGGTAGACAATTTTTGGCAGGGAAACTAGGAAAGGAGATAACATTTTAAATGTAAATAAAAAATATATCTAATAAAAATAAAGTGAAAAAAAAAGAAATATAGCTTAGACCACTCAGGAAAATGTAGAACTATAAGCTGACCAATAGCAATCAGAATGAATGAACAATCAAAAGTATTTTCTCCCAAAAATTCAAAAGTAAAATGAACACTAAATCTCAGTGAGCTCACCAAATCATAAAGGAAACCAAAGGACACAGGAGAGTCATTCTACATTTGTGACATGTAGCAAAAATGACAATAAGAATATTCTAGACAAATCATGAACAATAGGAGACCAGGTAGGTAAACTCAGGGTGATAGATGAAAACTGATGATGAGAATTATTAACTAGGAAAATTCATTACTAGGGAAGCATATTTATAGTTTTAAAAGCAATGAATGAGGACATGCCCTGCCTATATCAACCCACATGACGCTTTGTGTCCCTTCCACAATTCTACTCCATCACTGACTTCCCATAACATTCTTCAGGCATAGCCTGGTGAGTACTTCAACCTCATACAGGGCTTTTCTGCAACCTAAGATATTTACTCTGGTGTGGGAAGCCAACTCCAAGATGGTGCTGGATTACAGTTGCTGTTGTCATAAACAACACCACTGCGCAGGTGTCAATTCGAATTTGGTGCCAACCCCTCCCAAGTGGGTGCATGCAAATTGGGTGCCGGCAGACTGACCAATCCCAGGGGGCCACGGAGCCTTCTCCTGTGCTGGAGTGCATATAAGCATGGCTCCCCGGGTGCCCGGGGTCCTCGTAGAAGCATCGAGGCATTCCTGCAATAAAGGCTGATGAGAAGAATCCAACTGTGTCATGTAGTTCTTGCTGGTCGAGAGCAGACGCAGCACACTGGTGTCCCCAACCAATATACCTGCCTAGCCTGGCCTTGCTGCCTTTACTCTGGAGGATCACTGGCTTGAAACAGAATTCTCCCTACCCACCATTCAAACTATAGGCATCCTCTAAATATAGCTAACATTTCCCCTAAGACATATCTACTTCTATACTCCCACTTTGGCACATGATAAGCAACCTACATACTACCACAATGCCCTTTGTCCATCTGAATTCATTCCATCCAGCCATTTTCTCTGGCTAAAGCTAACATCTGTTAAGCTCACCATGCTCCATCTATCACATACTCTGAAGCAACAAAGGAACTCCACATAAACAGATCTCATGTTAATAATACCAAGAAGTATGGAAGACCAACCTGCTTTCTTCTCTCTAAAACCAAAAGTCATATAGAAATGGTTATTAGAGAGAACAATATCCTTGAGCATACAGAAGTTCAAAGAAGAGGCCTAAATCTTTTCAAAGAATGCGAGTAGTTAAATAAGACAGGACACATGAAAAAAAAAAAAAAAAACTCAATGACATCAGGGAGAAAAAGCTAAAGTTACATGCATTGAAGCCAGGTATTTGCAATTTTACATTTTAAAAATCTACTATGATTAAAGACAGATTGACATATATTCATTAATAGTACATATTTTCTTTTTTTAATTTTTTTTTAAAATTAGGTATTTATTTCATTTACAGATTTTCTTTTAATCTTTTTTTTAATTGGGTATTTATTTCTTTTACATTTCCAATGCTATCCTAAAAGTCTCCCACCCGCTCCCCCACCCACTCCCCCACACACGCACTCCCACTTCTTGGCCCTGGCATTCCCCTGTACTGAGGCAGATAAAGTTTGCACGACCAATGGACCTCTCTTTCCACTGATGGCGTACTAGGCCATCTTCTGATTCATATGCAGCTAGAGACACGAGCTCTGGGGGGGTTCTGGGTAGTTCATATTGTTGTTCCACCTATTGGGTTGCAGATCCCTTTAGATCCTTGGGTAGTTTCTCTAGCTCCTCTATTGGGGCCCTGTGATCCATTCAATAGCTGACTGTGAGCATCCACTTCTGTGTTTGCTAGGCCCCGGCATAGTCTCACAAGAGACGGCTTTTTCTGGGTCCTTTCGGCAAAATCTTGCTAGTGTAAGCAATGGTGTCAGCGTTTGGAGGTTGATTATGGGATGGATCCCCTGACATGGCAGTCTCTAGATGGTCCATCCTGTCATCTCAACTCCAAACTGTGTCTCTGTAACTCCTTCCATGAGTGTTTTGTTTCCAAATCTAAGAAGGGGCAAAGTGTCCACACTTTGGTCTTCGCTCTTCTTGAGTTTAATGTGTTTAGCAAATTGTATCTTATATCTTGGGTACTCTAAGGGCTAATATCCACTTATCAGTGAATACATATTGTGTGAGTTCCTTTGTGATTGGGTTACCTCACTCAGGATGATGCCCTCCAGGTCCATACATTTGCCATAGGAATTTCATAAATTCATTCTTTTTAATAGCTGAGTAGTATTCCATTGTGTAAATGTACCACATTTTCTGTATCCACCCCTCCGTTGAGGGGCATCTGGGTTCTTTCCAGCTTCTGACTATTACAAATAAGGCTGCTATGAACATAGTGGAGCATGTGTCCTTCTCACCGGTTGGAACATTTTTCTGGGTATATGCCCATGAGAGGTATTGCAGGATGCTCCGGTAGTATTATGTCCAATTTTCTGAGGAACCGCCAGGCTGATTTCCAGAGTGGTTGTACAAATTTGCAATCCCACAAACAATGGAAGAGTGTTCCTCTTTTTCCACATCCTCGCCAGCATCTGCTGTCACCTGAATTTTTGATCTTAGTCATTCTGACTGATGTGAGGTGGAATCTCAGGGTTGTTTTGATTTGCATTTCTCTGATGATTAAGGATGTTAAACATTTTTTTCAGGTGCTTCTCAGCCATTTGGTATTCCTTAGGTGAGAATTTTTAAAAATATTTTATTAGGTATTTTCCTCATTTACATTTCCCATGCTATCCCAAAAGTCCCCCATACTCTCCGCCCCACTCCCCTCCCACCCACTCCCAGTTTTTGGCCCTGGAATTCCCCTGTACTGGGGCACATAAAGTTTGCAAGTCCAATGGACCTCTCTTTCCATTGATGGCCAACTAGGCCATCTTTTGATACATATGCAGCTAGAGTTAAGCGCTCCGGGGTACTGATTAATTCATAATGTTGTTCCACCTATAAGGTTGCAGATCCCTTTAGGTCCTTGAGTACTTTCTCTAGCTCCTCCATTTGGGGCTCTGTGATCCATCCAATAGCTGACTGTGAGCTTCCACTTCTGTGTTTGCTAGGCCCCGGCATAGTCTCACAAGAGACAGCTACATCTGGGTCCTTTCAGCAAAGTCTTGCTAGTGTGTGCAGTGGTGTCAGCGTTTGGAAGCTGATTAAGGGATGGATCCCCGGATATGGCAGTCTCTAGATGGTCCATCCTTTTGTCACAGCTCCAAACTTTGTCTCTGTAACTCCTTCCATGGGTGTTTTGTTCCCAATTCTAAGAAGGGGCAAAGAGTCCACACTTTTGTCTTTGTTCTTGAGTTTCATGCGTTTAGCAAATTGTATCTTATATCTTGGGGATCCTATGTTTCTGGGCTAATATCCACTTATCAGTGTGTACATATTGTGTGAGTTCCTTTGTGATTGGGTTACCTCAGTCAGGATGATGCCCTCCAGGTCCATCCTTTTGCCTAGGAATTTCATAAATTCATTCTTTTTAATATCTGAGTACTATTCCATTGTGCAAATGTACCACATTTTCTATATCCATTCCTTTGTTGAGGGCCATCTAGGTTCTTTCCAGCTTCTGTCTACTATAAATAAGGCTGCTATGAACATAGTGGAGCATGTGTCCTTCTTACGGGTTGGGAAATCTTCTGGATATATGCCCAGGAGAGGTATTGTGGGATCCTTCGGTAGTACAATGTCCAATTTTCTGATGAACTGCCAGACTGATTTTCAGAGTGGTTGTACAAGCCTGCAATCCCTCCAACAATGGAGGAGTGTTCCTTTTTCTCCACATCCTCGCCAGCATCTGCTGTCACCTGAATTTTTTATCTTAGTCATTCTGACTGGTGTGAGGTGGAATCTCAGTGTTGTTTTGATTTGCATTTTTCTAATGATTAAGGATGTTGAACATGTTTTTCAGGTGCTTCTCTGCCATTCGGTTTTCCTCAGGTGAGAATTCTTTGTTCAGGTCTGAACCCCATTTTTTAATGGGGTTATTTGATTTTCTGGAGTCAACCGTCTTGAGTTCTTTATATATATTGGATATTAGTCCCCTATCTGATTTAGGATAGGTAAAGGTCCTTTCCCAATCCGTTGGTGGACTTTTTTTCTTAATGACGGTGTATTTTGCCTTGCAGAAACTTTGCAATTTGATGAGGTTCCGTTTGTCAATTCGATCTTACAGCACAAGCCATTGCTGTTCTATTCATTAATTTTTCCACTGTACCCAAATCCTCGAGGGTTTTCACTACTTTCTCCTCCATAACTTTCAGTGTCTCTGGTTTTATGTGGAGTTCCCTAATACACTTAAATTTGTCCTTAGTAAAATGAGATAGGAATAGATCAATTTGCATTCTTCTACATAATAACCACCAGTTGTGCCAGCTCCATTTATTGAAAATGCTGTCTTTTTTTCCACTGGATGGTTTTAGCTCCCTTGTCAAAGATCAAGTGACCATAGGTGTGTGGGTTCATTTCTGGGTCTTCAATTCTATTCCATTGGTCTACTTCTCTGTCACCATACCAGTACCATGCAGTTTTTATCACAATTGCTCTGTAGTACAGCTTTAGGTCAGGCATGGTGATTCCACCAGAGGTTCTTTTTTCCTTGAGAATAGTTTTTGTTCTCTGAGGTTTTTTGTTATTCCAGATAAATTTGCAGATTGCCCTTTCTAATTCGTTGAAGAATTGAGTTGGAATTTTGATGGGGACTGCATTGAATCTGGAGATTGCTTTTGGCAAGATAGCCATTTTTGCTATATTGATCCTGCCAATCCATGAGAATGGGAGATCTTTCCATCTTCTGAGATCTTCTTTAATTTCTTTCTTCAGATACTTGAGGTTCTTATCATACAGTTCTTTCATTTCCTTAGAGTCACCACAAGTTATTTTATATTATTTGCGACTATTGAGAAGGGAGTTGTTTCCCTAATTTCATTCTCACCCTGTTTATCCTTTGTGTACAGAAAGGCCATTGACTTGTTTGACTTATTATATCCAGCTACTTAATTGAAGCTGTTTATTAGGTTTAGGAGTTCTCTGGTGGAATTTTTAGGGTCACTTATATATACTATCATTTCCTCTGCAAAAGTGATATTTTTGACTTCTTCCTTTCCAATTTTTATCCCCTTGATCTCCTTTTGTTGTCGAATTGGTCTGGCTAGGACTTCATGGACAATGGTGAATAGTTAGGGAGAAAGTGGGCAGCCTTGTCTAGTCCCTGATTTTAGTGGGATTGCTTCTAGCTTCTCACCATTTACTTTGATGATGGCTACTGTTTTGCAGTAGATTGCTTTTATCATGTTTAGATATGGGCCTTGAATTCCTGATCATTCCAAGACTTTTATCATGAATGGGTGTTAGATTTTGTCAAATGCTTTCTCTGCATCTAATGAGATGATCATGTGGTTTTTGTCTTTGAGTTTGTTTATATAGTGGATTATGTTGATGGATTTCCATATATTGAACCATCCCTGAATCCCTGGGATGAAACCTACTTGGTCAGGATGGATTATTGTTTTGATGTGTTCTTGTATTTGGTTAGCAAGAACATTATTGAGGATTTTTGCATTGATATTCATAAGGGAAATTGGTCTGAAGTTCTCTATCTTTGTTTGGTCTTTCTGCGGTTTAGGTATCAGAGTAATTGTGGCTTCATAGAATGAGTTGGGTAGAGTGCCTTCTGCTTCTATTTTGTGGAATAGTTTGTGAAGAACTGGGATTAGATCTTCTTTGCAGGTATGATAGAACTCTGCACTAAACCCATCTGGTCCTGGGCTTTTTTTTTGTTTGAGAGAATATTAATGACTGCTTCTATTTCGTTAGGGGATATAGGACTGTTTAGATCATTAACCTGATCTTGAATTAACTTTGGTACTTGTTATCTGCCTATAAACTTGTCCATTTCATCCAGGTTCTCCAGTTTTGTTGAGTATAGCCTTGTGTAGAAGGATTTGATGGTGTTTTGGATTTCTTCAGGATTTGTTAGTATGTCTCCCTTTTCATTTCTGATTTTGTTAATTTGGATGCTTTCCCTGTGTCCTCTAATGAGTCTGGCTAAGGGTTTATCTATCTTGTTGATTTTCTCAAAGAACCAGATCCTCGTTTTGTTGATTCTTTGAATAGTTCTTCTTGTTTTCACTTGGTTGATTTTGCCCCTGAGTTTGATTATTTCCTGGCATCTTGGGTGAATTTGCTTTCTTTTGTTTTAGAGGTTTTAGGTGTGGTGTCAAGCTGCTAGTGTGTGCTCTCTCTATTTGTTTTATTTTTTATTTTTTATTTTTGGAGGCACTCAGAGCTATGAGTTTTCCTCTTAGAAATGCTTTCATTGTGTCCCATAAGTTTGGGTATGTTGTGGCTTCATTTTCTTTAAACTCTAAAAAGTCCTTAATTTCTTTCTTTATCCCTTTCTTGATCAAGTTATCATTGAGAAGAGTGTTGTTCAGTTTCCACGTGAATCTTTACTTTCTATTATCTATGTTGTTATTGAAGATCAGCTTTAGTCCATGGTGATCTGATAGGATCCATGGGAAAATTTCAATATTTTTGTATCTGTTGAGGCTTGCTTTTTGACCAATTATGTGGTCAATTTTGGAGAAGGTACCATGAGATGCTGAGAAGAAGGTATATCCTTTTGTTTTAGGATAAAATGTTGTGTAGATATCTGTTAGATCCATTTGTTTCATAACTTCTCTTAGTTTCACTGTGTCCCTGTTTAGTTTCTGTTTCCATGATTTGTCCATTAATGAAAATGGTGTGTTGAATTCTCCCACTACTATTGTGTGAGATGCAATGTGTGCTTTGAGCTTTACTAAAGTTTCTTTAATGAATGTGGCTGCCCTTGCATTTGGAGCATAGATATTCACAATTGAGAGTTTCTCTTGGAAGATTTTAACTTTGATGTGTATGAAGTGTCCCTCCTTGTCTTTTTTGATAACTTTGGGTTGGAAGTCGATTTTATTCGATATTAGAATGTCTACTCCAGCTTCTTCAGACAATTTGATTGGAAAATTGTTTTCCAGCCTTTCACTCTGAGGTAGTGTCTGTCTTTTTCCCTGAGATGGGTTTCCCGTAAGCAGTAGAATGTTGGGTCCTGTTTGTGTAACCAGTCTGATAGTCTATGTCTTTTTATTGGGGAATTGAATCCATTGATATTAAGAGATATTAAGGAAAAGTAATTGTTGTTTCCTATTATTTTTGTTGTTAGAGTTGGCATTCTGTTCTTGTGGCTGTCTTCTCTTTGGTTTGTTGATGGATTACTTTCTTGCTTTTTCTAGGGCGTGGTTTCCGTCCTTGTATTGGTTTTTTTAGGTTATTATCCTTTGAAGGGCTGGATTCGTGGTAAGATAATGTGTGAATTTGGTTTTGTCATGGAATATTTTGGTTTCTCCATCTATGGTAATTGAGAGTTTGGTTGGGTATAGTAGCCTGGGCTGGCATTTGTGTTGTTTTAGTGTCTGTATAACATCTGTCCACGATTTTCTGGCTTTCATAGTCTCTGGTAAAAAGTCTGGTGTAATTCTGATATGTCTGCCTTTATATGTTACTTGACCTTTTCCCCTTACTGCTTTTAATATTCTATCTTTATTTAGTGCATTTGTTGTTTTTATTATTATGTGTCGGGAGGAATTTCTTTTTTGGTCAAGTCTATTTGGAGTTCTGTAGGCTTCTTGTATGTTCATGGGCATGTCTTTCTTTAGATTTGGGATGTTTTCTTCTATAATTTTGTTGAAGATATTTGCTGGCCCTTTAAGTTGAAAATCTTCATTCTCATCTACTTCTATTTTCTGTAGGTTGGTCTTCTCATTTTGTCCTAGATTTCCTGGATGTTTTGAGTTAGGATCTTTTTGTGTTTTGTATTTTCTTTGACTGTTGTCCAGATGTTCTCTATAGAATCTTCTGCACCTGAGATTCTCTCTTCCATCTCTTGTATTCTGTTGCAGATGCTCACATCAATGTTTCCTGATTTCTTTCCTAGGGTTTCTATCTCCATCGTTGCCTCGCTTTGAGTTTTCTTTATTGAGTCTACTTCCCTTTTTAGGTCTTGGATTGTTTTATTCATTTCCATCACATGTTTGGTTGTGTTTTCCTGCAATTCTTTAAGGGATTTTTGTGTTTCCTCTTTAATCTCTTCTACTGTGTTTAGCAGTGTTCTCCTATATTTCTTTAAGTGAGTTATTAAACTCCTTCTTGATGTCCTCTACCATTATCATGAGATATGCTTTTAAATCCAGGTCTAGCTTTTCGGATGTGTTGGGGTGCCCAAGACTGGGTGGGGTGGGAGTGCTGCATTCTGATAATGGTTAGAGGTCTTGGTTTCTGTAAGTAAGATTCTTACGTTTGCCTTTCGCCATCTGGTAATCTCTGGAGCTTGTTCTTCAGGTGATTATGTCAGCCTCTATCAGCAGACATAGGATACTAGCTCTCTCCTTAGTTTCAGTAGTCAGAGTACTCTCTGTAGGCAAGCTCTCCTCTTGGAGGGAAGGTGCCCAGATATCTGGTGTTCGAACCTGCCTCCTGGCAGAAGTTGTGTTCCAGTTGTGACCCTGATCAGGCCAGGTTTTCTGCTTCCCTAATTAATGCAGTCTCAGGTCCTGTGTGATTGGATTGGAACAGAGCCTGTGTTCCACACACCAGAGGTATTAAGATCCCATTGAGGGTCCTGTGGGGACCTTGCTTGTGTCCAGAGACTCCGCACCCAACGTACACCGGGGCTGGTGTGGACTGGAAGAGACTTATGACCCTGATCAAGCCGGGTTTTCTGCTTCCCTAGTTAATCCAGTCTCAGGTCCTACATGATTGGATTGGTGCAGATGCTGTGTTCCACTCACCAAAGGTCTTAAGATCAGGTGGAGGCTCCTGTGGGGACTGTGCACGTGTCTGGACACTCTGCACCCAAAGTACCCCCCTCCTGTATTTCTTTAAGTGAGTTATTAAAGACCTTCTTGATGTCTTTCTACCATCATCATGAGATATGCCTTTAAATACGGGTCTAGGTTTTTAGGTGTGTTGGGGTGCCCTGGACTGGCTGAGGTGGGAGTACTGGGTTCTGATGATGATGAGTGGTCTTTGTTTTTGTTAATAAGATTCTTAAGTCTGCCTTTTGCCATCTGGTAAACTCTGGAGTCAGTTGTTATAGTTGTCTCTGGTTAGAGCTTGTTTCTCTTGTGATTTTGTTATTCTCTACCAGCAGACCAGGGAGACTAGCTCTCTCCTGAGTTTCAGTGGTCCGAGTACACTGTGCTGGCAGGCTCTCCTCTTTCAGGGAAGGTGCACAGATATCTGGCATTCAGACTTGCCTCCTGGCAGAAGATGAAGGCCCGAAACAGGACCTGTCCCAGAAGCTGTTAGCTTCTGTAGTCCACACTCTCACTTGTGCAGAGTAGTCTTGGTGGAGTCCGGATCCAAGATGTTTCCTGCAGATGCTCAGGCCCAATAGTAGATATTTTCAATACCCACATCTCTAAAATGCAGATATTCTGGACAAAAAAGAATGGAGTCACATCAAATTTTATTGACATTATACATCAATGAACTTATAGATATGTACAGAATAGTCTATCCAAACACCAAAGAATACACATTCTACACAGCAGTACATGGAAGTTTTTTTTTTTAATACAACACATCTGAAGTCATAAAACAGATCTTTACAAATGAAATAAGATTATAATAAATACTTATATTCTATCAGACCACAATGCAATAAAACTTAAAATCAATAGCAACCAAACAAGCAAATAAAAGGAAAGGAAAGGAGAACTCAGTAAATACACAAATACATGGAATTAAGCAACTCACTATTAAATGATGAATGAGTCAAAGAAGAAATCAAAACTGAAATAAAAATATGTATTAAAACATTCCTGTAACTAAGTGAATATGAAAACAGAACATGATAAAAACCCTGGAAACCGATTCTACTTCACTCCAGTCAGAATAGCTAAGATCAAAAATTCAGGTGACGGCAGATGCTGGCGAGGATGTGGAGAAAGGGGAACACTCCTCCATTGTTGGTGGGATTGCAAGCTTGTACAACCACTCTGGAAATCAGTCTGGCGGTTCCTCAGAAAATTGGACATAGTACTACCGGAGGATCCTGCAATAACTCTCCTGGGCATATACCCAGAAGATGTCCCAACCGGTAAGAAGAACACATGCTCCACTATGTTCATAGCAGCCTTATTTATAATAGCCAGAAGCTGGAAAGAACCCAGATGCCCCTCAACAGAGGAATGGATACAGAAAATGTGGTACATTTACACAATGGAATACTACTCAGCTATTAAAAAATGAATTTATGAAATTCCTAGGCAAATGGATGGACCTGGAGGGTATCATCCTGAGTGAAGTGACCCAATCACAAAGGAACTCGCAAAATATGTACTCACTGATAAGTGGATATTAGCCCAGAAACTTAGGATACCCAAGATATAAGATACAACTTGCCAAACGCATGAAATTCAAGAAGAACGAAGACCAAAGTGTGGACATTCTACCCTTTCTTAGAAATGGGAACAAAACACCCATAGAAGGAGTTACAGAGACAAAATTTGGAGCTGTGACGAAAGGATGGACCATCTAGTGATTGCCATATGCAGGGATCCATCCCATAATCAGCTTTCAAATGCTGACACCATTGCACACACTAGCAAGATTTTACTGAAAGGACCCAGATATAGCTCTCTCTTGTGAGACTATGCCGGGGCCTAGCAAACACAGAAGTGGATGATCACAGTCAGCTATTGGATGGGTCACACGGCCCCTTATGGAGAAGCTAGAGAAATTACCCAAGGAGCTAAAGGGAACTGCAACCCTATAGGTGGAACAACAATATGAACTAACCAGTACCTGGGAGCTCTTGTCTTTAGCTGCATATGTATCAAAAGATGGCCTAGTCGGTCATCACTGCAAAGAGAGGCCCATTGGACTTGCAAACTTTATATGCCTCAGTACAGGGGAACACCAGGGCCAAAAAGGGGCAGTGGGTGGGTAGGAGATTGGGGGTGGGTGGGTATGGGGGACATTTGGGATAGCATTGAAAATATAAACGAGGAAAATACCTAATAATAAAAAAAAGAACCCTGGAACCCATTCGAAACAGTCTCATGAGGAAGTGTTTACATTTAAAAAAAAAAATAGGAAGAAGATATTCCTGCCAGGGAACCAGGTAGTCTGACTGCAGGTCTTCACATATTCCTCTGTTCCTAGAGACCAAATTCTCCAGGTTCATCTCCCACTCTGCAACACAACTCCAATGGCAGTCTTCCCTGCCTCCTGCTGCCATCTCCTGTGGATCCCACATATCTTTTCCTGTTACCCACTCTAACCCCACCATTTGCTTTATCCCAGCCCTCAACTAAAACAGCCAATATAGGAGCCTGGCTGGGTGCTGGGTTGACCTTCCTGCACATTCTGCCCCCATGTGGTGACAATTTTGGAATTTTGGTTCCTTTTTTTTTTTTTTTTTAAACACAGATATTGTAAGAATATGTTTTCATTTTAATCCCAGGTGAGGGATACAGGGTTGAATCAGATTTTTCCAGAGCAGTTGACTATGATTTGCCTCATGCTCTAGCACATACATGAGTTTCCAGCTGCAGACAGTTTCTGTGTTTGTGTGACATTTGGAATTCTGGGGAATTTTCAGAGGGTATATAAATGCATAGCTCCAAGAAATGGTGTAGTTGTTAGTTGCTATTGGTTATTGTTAGTTGTGGTTTTTTTGAGGAGTCATACGCAAAGATGGAAGAACAAAAGGAAGAAATTAGATATCCTGACAGAGAAGATCAAATTTGCCTCAAGGAACATGACACACCGAATCAGCAAGAAGTAGTTCAATGATAATGTCACTCCATTTCCTTTCTATTCTTTTTTTTTAACCTGGCATTTTTGGGGTTAAAGGGTGAAGAAAGATGGAAGAATGTAGAACTCACAAAATTGCCAACACACAGTTATACTCCCATTCAAAGAAGAGTAAACTACAGATCTTGTTGGAACACACTGCTCTGTTCCCCTCCATGAACTCCCTCAGAAAACTTGCCTAACATGTCCCACAGTTGTCAGCTGTCTATACCCAGGAATAAATTTTACCTGGAACCTCTAATGGTCACATTGTTCATGTCCACAAAAATTGTGTTTCAGGTAACATCTTGCCATGACCTTCTCCTGAACTCCAGAGAAGAAACAGAAACTAAGGAATAAAACACCTACACAATGAAGCCAGATATGAGCACCTAGACCTATAACCATTCCAAAGTCAGACTCCTAGACATCAGAGTTGAAACAAGGCTAGGAAAATGTGTCTTTACCAGAGGTCCACAGCAGGCAATGACTATTCCAACATAGGTAAAACACAAGAAAAAGACCTTTAAAAAGCCTTCACGTGAATATAATTGAAATGCTTAAAGAAAAATTATAAATCCCTTAATGAAATCCAAGAAAACATGAACAAACAGGGTAAGGAAATAAAAAGAGATTTAAAAATGGTTACAGACTCAATTTTAAAAATGAGGAATATTCTGGAAAAGATAAATTTGGAAAAGAGAAGAGAAACTAAAAATACAAATGAATATAAGCAATGGAAGAGATAATATCAAGAATTGAAATACAAAATTTAAAAAATGGATACTTTGGCCAAAGAAAATGTTAGTTCTAAAAATCTCTTGGTATGAAATATCCAGGAAATTTGAGATCCTATGAATAGACCAAGTATAAGAATACTAGGAATGGAGGAAGGAGAAAACATACAGCTAAAATGCCCAGAAAATATTTTAAACAAAATTGTGAGAAAATTTTCCTAGTCTAAAAATGAGATGATTATCAATGTCCAAGGAGCATACAGACCACTAAATTGACTAGACCAGGAAAAAAAAAAGTCCCCTAAGCAGATTATAATCAAGTCAATAAATGCACAGAACAACAACAAAAAAAAAAGAGCAATAAAAGCTCCAAGGGGAAAAGACCAAGTTACATAGAGACTTCAGAAAGGAGATGCTAAAAACCAAAATGGCCTGGGCAGATATGCTGCAGATGCTGAGTGCACAGGCTCCAGACCAAGCTATTATACACAACAAAGTTTTGATTGCTATAGAAGTATAAAATTTAAGAATTCATGATAAAATCAAATTTAAGCATTATCTACAAATCCAGTCCCATAGAAGGTGCTAGAAGGAAAACTACAATTCAAAGAGGTTTATGACAACCATGAAACCACAGGGAGTAAATAATCTCGAACTAGCAAAATCAAAAGAAGGGTACAATACATTCAGCAACACTACCACCACTACAACACCAAAAAATAATAGGAATCAACCATTATTGGTTATTGATATCTCTTAATATTTCTGATCTCAATTCTCCAATAAAAATGTCACAGAATAACAGACTGGATGGGGAAACAGGATTCATCTTCAGTTGCATAAAAGAATAACATATCAGCATTAAGGTTATATAATGACCACAATACACCAAAAAATATTTCAGGCAAACAGACCAAAGAAGTAAGCTAGCATAGTCATTTTAATATGTGGTTAATTAGACTTTAACCCAAAACTAATAATGAGATAGGAAAGGACACTACCTACTTATCAAAGAAAAAATCACTAAGATGACATTTCAATTAATATCTACATCCCAAACATAAGAGCAAGTTTGTAAAAGAAATACTACTAGAGCTTAAATCATACACTGACTCTCACACACTGATAGTGAGAGACTTCAGTACCCCACTTTCACTAATTCAGATTATCCAGACAAAAACTAAACAGTGAAATGCTGGAGTTAACAGACATAATAAGCCAAATGGACTGAAAATATTTATAGATCATTTCACCCAAACACAAAAGAATATACCTTCTTCTCAGCACCTTACAGAACATTCTCAAAAATTGACCACACACTCAGTCAAAAAGCAAGTCTCAAGAGATACAGGAAAATTGAAATAACTTTAGGTATCATATCAGAAAACTATGCTTTGAAACTGGATATGAACAACAACAAAACAAGAGTAAGCTTACCAACTCATTGATATTGAACAACTCTCTACTGAATATATAAAGATAGAAATAAGAGAGAACTCAAAGGAGCCTCCCACTGCCACAGGGAAAGCCGACCTTCCCCGAGGAGATACTCCCTGAACCTTGATCTCGAATTTGGGAATATTTGAAGACACACAGTGTGATACGTTATGCTGAGAGATGCATTATGCTTCATGGATAACTTCTACATAGAGTCTGAAGTAAAAGTCAAGATTTTAAGCTCTACTAAAAACAAATCAAGAGCAGCACCGGGTCACCTTGGGCATGGAGTCGGCGGTCACCTCAAAAATCCCTAGAGGACTCTCCATGCTATCTTAGGACCACTGGTGAGTGGAACACAACTTCTGTCCTATCCCAATCGCGCAGGACATGAGACAGCATTAGGGAAGCAGAAAACACGGCCTGACCAGGGTCACAAGTCCCTCAGGTCATTGCCAGCACAAGGTTACCTTGGGTGTAGAGTTGGTGGACACCCCCAAAGTCCCTACAGGACTCTCCACGTGATCATAAAACCACTGACCAGACTGCTCCACTCTCCTCAAATGAGACACCACTTCCAAGCACTGTAGAAGATCCTAGAAATTTGACAACAGGATCCCAGGATAAAAGGAGCTTGGCCACACCAGTATTTCAAGGTCTCAGAGGAACTTGAGTGCATACAACTCTGACACACACAGAATCTCAGGTTCACACGAGCCCACAAGCAATGGATCATAGAGAAAGCTGGACTCTGAGGAGCCCTGAATCCACAGGGATTATAGGACGGACAGGCTCCAATCAGATGTATTGAGGTCAAAAAATGCTTGAGATAATAAGATGGCAGGAGGCAATCAAAAGAGCAGAAGCAACAGAAACCAAGGTTACATGGCATCATCAGAATCAAAGTCTCCCACCATAACAACTCCTGGATACACCATCACATCAGAAAAGAAAGACATGGATCCAAAATCACTTCCAGTGATGATGTTGAAGGACCTTAAGAAGGAAATACATGAAAACACAGGTAAACAGCTAGAAGCCTTTAAAAAGAAAATGCAAAAAAGTCTTAAAGAGTTACAGGAAAACAGTATCAAACAGGAGATAGAAGTGAACAAAAACATGCAGGATCTAAAAAGGAAAATAGAAAAAATAAAGAAAACCCAAAGGTAGACAACTCTGGAGATAGAAACCCTAGGAAAGAAATCAGGAACCATAGATGCGAACATCAGCAACAAAATACAAGGGATGGAAGAGAGAATCTCAGGTGCAGAAGATTCCATAGGGAACATGGACACAACAATCAAAGAAAATGCAAACTGCAAAAATATCCTAACTCAAAACATCCAGAAAATCCAGGACAAAATGAGAAGATCAAACCTATGGATAATAGGAGTAGATGAGAATGAAGATTTTCAACTCAAAGGGCCAGCAAATATCTTCAAAAAATTATAGAGGAAAACTTCCCAAACCTAAAGAAAGAAATGCCCATGAACATACAAGAAGCCTACAGAACTCCAAATATATTGGAGCAGTAAAGAAATTCCTCCCGACACATAATAATCAGACCAACAAATGCACTAAATAAACACAAAATATTAAAAGCAGAAAGGGAAAAAGGTCAAGTAACATATAAAGGCAGGCCTATTAGAATTATTCCAGACTTCTCACCAGAGACTATGAAAGCCAAAAGATCCTGGACAGATGTTATTCAGACACAAAGAGAACACAAATCCCAGCCCAGGCTACAATACCCAGCCAAACTCTCAATTATCATAGATGGAGAAACCAAAGTATTCCATGACAAAACCAAATTCATACAACATCTTTCCAGGAATCCAGCCCTTCAAAGGATAATAACAGAAAAAGGGAAAAAAAATTTCATCAACAAATCTAAAAGAAGACAGCCACAGGAACAGAAAGAAAATTCTAACAACAAAAATAATAGGAAGCAACAATTATTTTTACTTAATATCTCTTAATATCAATGGACTCAATTCCCCAATAAAAAGACATAGACTAACATAACTGGCTACACAAATAGAACCAAACATTTTGCTGCCTACAGCAAACCCATCTCATTGAAAAAGGCAGACACTATCTCAGAATGAAAGCTGGAAAACAATTTTCTGAGCAAACTGTCTGAAGAAACAAGCTGGAGTAGCCATTCTAATATCGAATAAAATTGACTTCCAACACAAAGTTATCAATAAAGACAAGGAGAGGCCCTTTATACCAATCAAAGTTAAAAGCTTCCAAGAGGAACACTCAATTCTGAATATCTGTGCTCCAAATACAAGGGAAGCCACATTCATTAAAGAAACTTTAGTAAAGTTCAAAGTACACATTGCACCTCACACAATAATAGTGGGAGACTTCAACACACCACTTTCATCAATGGACAGATCATGGAAACAGAAAATAAACAGGGACACAGTGAAACTAAGAGAAGTTATGAAACAAATGGATCTAACAGATATCTACAGAACATTTTATCCTAAAACAAAAGGATATACCTTCTTCTCAGCATCTCATGGTACATTCTCCAAAATTGACCATAAAATTGGTCACAAAACAGGCCTCAACAGATACAAAAATATTGAAATTGTCCCATGCATTCTATCAGATCACCATGGACTAAGGCTGATCTTCAATAACAACATAAATAATAGAAAGCTAACATTTATGTGGTAACTGAACAACACTCTCCTCAATGATACCTTGGTCAATGAAGGAATGAAGAAAGAAATTAAAGACTTTTTAGAGCTTAATGAAAATGAAGCCACAACATACCCAAACTTATGGGACACAATGAAAGCATTTCTAAGAGGAAAACTCATAGCTCTGAGTGCCTCCAAAAATAAAAAATAAAAAATAAAACAAATAGAGAGAGCACACACTAGCAGCTTGACACCACACCTAAAACCTCTAAAACAAAAGAAAGCAAATTCACCCAAGAGGAGTAGATGCCAGGAAATAATCAAACTCAGGGGCAAAATCAACCAAGTGGAAACAAGAAGAACTATTCAAAGAATCAACCAAACGAGGAGCTGGTTCTTTGAGAAAATCAACAAGATAGATAAACCCTTAGCCAGACTCACTAGAGAGCACAGGGACAGCAACCTAATTAAAAAAATTAGAAATGAAAAAAGAGACATAACATCAGATCCCGAAGAAACCCAAAATACCATCAGATCCTTCTACAAAAGGCTATACTAAACAAAACAGGAAAACCTCGATGAAATGGGCATATCCCTAGACAGATACCAGATACCACTGTTAAATCAGGACCAGATAAATAACTTAACAATGCTAAATCCCCTAAAGAAATAGAAGGAGTCATTAATAGTCTCCCAAACAAACAAACAAACAAGCACAGGACTTGATCGGTTTAGTGCAGAGTTTTATCAGACATTCAAAGAAGATCTAATTCCAGTTCTTCTCAAACTACTCCACAAAATAGGAACAGGAGGTACTCTACCCAGTTCACTCTATGAAGCCACAATTACTCTGATACCTAAACCACAGAAAGACCCACAAAGATAGAGAACTTCAGACCAATTTCCCTTATGAATATCAATGCAAAAATACTAAATAAAATTCTTGCTAACCGAATCCAAGAGCACATCAAAGCAATGATCCATCCTTACCAATTAGGTTTCATTCCAGGGATGCAGGAATGGTTTAAAATATGGAAATCTATCAACGTAATCCACTATATAAACAAACTCAAAGACAAACGCCACATGATCTTCTTTTTAGATGCTGAGAAAGCATTTGACAAAATCCAACACCCATTCATGATAATAGTCTTGGAAAGATCAGGAATTAAAGGCCCATACCTAAACATGTTAAAAGCAATCGACAGCAAACCAGTAGCCATCATCAAAGTAAATGGTGAGAAGCTAAAAGCAATCCCACTAAAATCAGAGACTAGAGAAGATTGCCCACTTTCTACCTACCTATTCAATATAGTACATGATGTTCTAGCCAGTGTGACCCTAAAAATTCAACCAGAGAACTCATAAACCTGATAAACAGCTTCAGTGAAGTAATTGGATATAACATTAACTCAAACAAGTCAATGGCCTTCCTCTACACAAAAGATAAACAGGCTGAGAAAGAAATTAGGGAAACAACACCCTTCACAATAGCCACAAATGATATCAAATACCTTGTGGTGACTCTAACTAAGGAAGTGAAAGATCTCTATGATAAGAACCTCAAGTCTCTGAAGATACAAACCAAAGAAGATATCCGAAGATCTCCCATTATCATGGATTGGCAGGATCAATATAGTAAAAATGGCTATCTTGCCAAAAGCAATCTACAGATTCAATGCAATCCCCATAAAAATTCAAACTCAATTCTTTAACAAATTAGAAAGGGCAATTTGAAAATTCATCTGGAATAACAAAAAACCTCAGAGAGCAAAAACTCTTCTCAAGGATAAAAGAACCTCTAGTGGAATCACCATGCCTGACCTAAAGCAGTACTACAGAGCAATTGTGATAAAAACTGCATGGTAGTGGTATAGCAACAGACAAGTAGACCAATGGAATAGAATTGAGGACCCAGAAATGAACTCACACACCTATGGTCACTTAATCTTTGACAAGGGAGCTAAAACAATCCAGTGGAAAAAAAGACAGCATTTTCAACAAATGGTGGTGGCACAACTGGCGGTCAACATGTAGAATAGTGCAAATTGATCCATTCCTATCTCCTTGCACTCAGTTTAAATCTAAGTGGATCAAGGAGCTCCACATAAAACCAGAGACACTGAAACTTATAGAGGAGAAAGTGGGGAAAACCCTCGAAAATATGGGCACGGGGGACAAATTCCTGAATAGAACAGCAATGGGTTGTGCTCTAAGATTGATAGTCGACAAATCGGACTTCATACAATTTCAAAGCATCTTTAAGGGGAAAGACACTGTCAATAAGACAAAAAGGCCACCAACAGATTTGGAAATTATCTTTACCAATCCTAAATCAGATAGGAGACTAATATCCAATATATATAAAGAACTGAAGAAGGTAGACTCCTGAAAGTCAAATAACCCCATTAAAAAAGGAGCTCAGAGTTAAAAAAATTCTCAACTGAGGAATACCGAATGGCTGAGAAGCACCTGAAAAAATGTTCAGCATCCTTCATCATCAGGGAAATGCAAATCAAAACAACCCTAAGATTCCACCTCACACTAGTCAGAATGACTAAGATCAAAAATACAGGTGACAGCAGATACTGGCGAGGATGTAGAGAAAGAGGTACACTCCTCTATTGTTGGTGGGATTGCAAGCTTGTACAACCACTCTTGAAATAAGTCTGGCAGTTCCTCAGAAAATTGGACATAGTATTACTGGAGGATTCTGCAATACCTCTCATGGGCATATATCCAGAAGATGACCCAACCGGTAAGAAGGACACATACTCCACTATGTTCATAGCAGCCTTATTCCTAATAGTCAGAAGCTGGAAAGGACCCAGAAGCCCCTCAACAGAGGAATCGATACAAAAAATGTGGTACATTTACACTATGGAGTACTACTCTGCTATTAAAATGAATGAATTTACGAAATTCCTACATAAATGGATGGACCTGGAGGGTATCATCCTGAGTGAGGTAACCCAATCACAAAAGAACACACATGATATGCACTCATTGATAGCTTAGAATACCCAAATTATGAGTTGCGAAGCCCATGAAACTCAAGAAGAACAAAGACCAAAGTGTGAACACTTTGCCCCTTCTTAGAATTGGGAACAAAACACCCATGAAAGGAGTTACAGAGACAAATTTTGGAGCTGAGACAAAAGAATGGACCATCTAGAGACTGCCGCACCTTGGGATCCATCCCTCAATCAGCCTCCAAATGCGCACACTATCACATATGCCAGCAAGATTTTGTTGAGAGGACCCTGATATAGCTGTCTCTTGTGCAGCAATGCCAGTGCCTGGCAAACACAGAAGTGGATGCTCACATTCAGCTATTAGATGGAACACAGGTCCCCCAATGTAGGAGCTAGAGAAAGTACCCATGGAGCTGAAGGGTTCTGCAACCCTATAGGACCCTCGGTATTGCAAACTTTATATGCCCCAGTACAGAGGAACACCAGGGCCAAGAAGTGGGAGTGGGTGGGTAGGGGAGTGGGGGGGGGAGTTAGGGGGGACTTTTGGGATAGCAAATGTAAATGAAGAAAATACCTAATATGTATATATATATATATATATATATATATATATATATATATATATATATATATATATATAAAATGAAAGAACTCAAAGACATTTTAGAACCAAATAAAATGAGTATACATCATATCTGATCTCGAACAATTGAAAGAGGTTAAAGAAAATGTACAAGCACAAAATTCCTACATGAAAATCAATCATTTAGTTAGTTATTTGATTTTAAAATCTGGATATATCTAATATTAACAATTTAACATCACATACAAAATCTCTAAACAAAACAAAGAAATAAAACCCAAGAATTGATCTTGGGTGAGAACTTGCCAGAGGGTCCCAATGTCTCCAGAGGACTTTATATGAAGTAGGTGCCCTAGCACACCCAGGATCTTGGGATCACTGGTGAGTGGAATGCAACTTTTCTTCCAAAGAATCCCAGAGTGTCTTTTGCCAGCAGGCTCAGTGACAAAGGAACCCTGACCTTCCAGTAGCTAGGATTTATTCAAGTCTGCACCAGCCTCATGCCATCTAGGGTGTGAACTTGGTGGAGTGTCCCAAGGACCCCAGAGGACTCTCCAAGCCACTGGTGCCCTAGCATATCCAGGATCTTGAGATCACTGCTGAGTGGAAAGCAACATCTGTTCCAAAGAATCCTGGAGGGTATTGTGCCAGCAGGAACAGGGAAAAAGGAACCCTGCCAACTAGAGTCTAGGATTCCTTCTGGTGGCTGCAGCCCCACACCATCTTGGGCATGACCTGGGCCGACCCTAGCACACCTAGGATCTTGGGATCACTGAGACCGGTCTACTTAGGATAGCACGTGGGAGGCAGAAGCAACAGAGCTTCTTGGTAAGGGTCCCTTTGACCCTTCATGCTCAGCCAAGAGGTAGAGCTGAGACCCAGACCCCTGGGCACCACCCTTGCCAGAGGAGAGTTGGCCTCCAGAGAGTGCTCTGACCTTGAAACTCAGGGGGTGGATCTGAGCTCCAGACTTCTGAGCACCATCCCTTCAAGAGGAGTGCTTGCCTGACCACTGGGACTAAGGAGAAAGGGGAACTCCCAGGAGTGCTGACAGAAGCTTACAGAATCACAGGAGGAACAAGTTCCAGACAGAGACAGCTAGAATATCTAACACCAAAGATTACCAAATGGTGAAAGGCAAATGTAAGAATCTTACTAAGAGAAATCAAGACCACTCAGGATCATCAGAACCCAGCAGGTGCACCAGAGCAAGTCCTGGATACCCCAACACACCTGAAAAGCAAGACTAGAAATTAAAGTCATATCTCATGATGTTTGTAGAGGATGTTAAGAAGGGCATTAATAACTCACTTAAAGAAATAAAGTAGAACAATGCTAAACAGGTAGAAGTCCCTAAAGAATTACAGGAAAACACTGGTAAACAGGTAGAAGTCCTTAAAGAGGAAACACAAAAACAACTTAAAGAATTACAGGAAAACACAGCCAAACAGGTGATGGAATTGAATAAAACCATCCACGATCTAAAAGTGGAATTATTAACAATAAAGAAAACCCAAAGGGAGAGAAATCTGGATATAGAAACTCTAGGAAAGAAATCAGGAAAAATAGATGTGAGCATCAGCAACAGAATACAAGAGATGGAAGAGAGAATCTTTGGTGCAGAAGATTCCATGGAAAACATTGGAAAAAAAAAGAAAATGAAAAATGCAAAAAGATCCTAACTCAAAACATTCAGGAAATCCAGGACACAATGAGAAGACCAAACCCAAGGATAATAGGTGTAGATGAGAATGAAGATTTTCAACTTAAAGGGCCAGTAAATACCTTCATCAAGCTTATACAAGAAAACTTCCCTAACCTAAAGAAAGAGATGGCAATGAATATACAAGAAGCCTATAGAACACAAAATAGATTGGACCAGAAAAGATATTCTTCCAGACACATAATAATCAGAACAAAAAATGCACTAAATAAAGACAGAATATTAAAAGCACTAAGAGAACAAGGTCAAGTAACATATAAAGGCAGGCCTATTAGAATTACTCCAGACTTCTCACCAGAGACTATAAAAGCCAGAAGACACTGGACAGATGTGACACAGAACCTAAAAGAACACAAATGCCAGCCCAAGCTACTACAACCAGCAAAACTCTCACTTACCATAGATAGAGAAACCAAGGTGAATAAAGCCCTTCAAAGATAAAAATAGGAAAACTCTAATACAAGCAGGGAAAATATGCCCTAGAAAAAGCAAGAAAGTAATCCTTCAACAAAACTAAAAGAAGACCTTCGCAAGAACAGAACCCCAAATGTAACATCAAAAATAAGAAGAAGCAATAATTGCTTTTCCTTAATATCTCTCAATATCAACAGACTCAATTCCCTTAATAAAAAGACAGACTAACAGACTGGCTATGTAATAGGACCCAACATTTTGCTGGATACAGGAAACTCACTTCAGGGAAAAAGACAGACACTCCCTTAGAGTAAAAGGTTGGAAAACAATTTTCCAAGCAAATGTTCTGAAGAAACTAGCTGGAGTAGTCATTCTTTTTTTTTTTTTAAACAGTCATATACGTTTCATTTAATTTGAGTAGGTAGTATAGCTTCATGATTAGGAGTTTTCTAATATCAGATAAAATCGGCTTCCATCCCAAATTTATCAAAAAAGACAAGGATAGGCACTTCATACTCGTCAAAGGTAAAATCTTCCAAGATGAACTCCCAATTCTGAATATCTATACTCCAAATGCAAGGACATCCAAATTCATTAAGGAAATTTTAGTAAAGCTCAAAGCACACACTGCACCTCACACAATAATAGTGGGAGACTTCAACACCCCACTCTCATCATTAGACAAAACCTGTAAACAGAGACACATTGAAACTAACAGAAGTTATGAAAAATGGATTTTACAGATATCTACAGAACATTTTATCCTAAAACAAAAGGATATTCCTTCTTCTCAACACCTCATGGTACAATCTCCAAAAGTGACCATATAATTGGTCACAAAACCGGCCTCAAGATAAAAAAAAACATAATGAAATGATCGCATATATCCTATCCGATCACCAAGGACTAAGGCTGATCTTCAATAACAACATAACTAATAGAAAGTCAACATTCCCATGGAAGCTGAAGAACACTCTACTCAATGATAACTTGGTCAAAGAAGAAATAAAGAAAGAGATTAAAGGCTTTTTAGAGTTTAATGAAAATGAAGCCACAACACACCCAAAGCTATGGAAAACAATGAAAGCATTCCTAACAGGGAAACTAATAGCTCTGAATGCCTCCAGAAAGAAACTAGAGAAAACATATATTAGCAGCTTGACTGCACACCTGAAAGCTCTAGAACAAAAGGAATCAAATTCACCCAAGAGGAGTAGAAGGCAGGAAATTATCAAACTCAGGGCTGAAATCAACCAAGTGGAAACAAAAAAGAACTATACAAAGAATCAACCAAACCAGGAGCTGGTTCTTTGAGAAAATCAACAAGATAGATAAACCCTTAGCCAGGCTAACTAGAAGGCACAGGGACAGTATCATAACGAACAAAAACAGAAATGAAAAAATGAGACATAACAACAGACCCTGAGGAAATCCAAAATATCATTAGATCCTACTACAAAAGCCTATACTCAAAAAAAAAAAAAAAAAACTGGAAAACCTGGATGAAATGGACGATTTCCTAGACAGTTAAAAGATACCAAAGATAAATCATGATCTGATTAATGATCTAAACAGTCCCATTTCCCCTAAAGATATAGAATCAGTCATTAATAATCTCCCAACCTAAAAAGCCCAGGACCAGATGGATTTAGTTCATAGTTCTATCAGAATTCAAAGAAGACCTAATTCTAATTCCCCTCAAACTATTTCATAAAATAGGGACGGAAAGTACTCTGACCGATTCATTCTATGAAGCCACAATTACTCTATACCTGAACCACATAAACAAAGAAAGAGACTTCAGAACAATTTCCCTTATGAATGAATATTGATACAAAACTAATCAACAAAATCCTAACAAACTGAATCAAGAACATGTTAAAACGTTCATCCATCAAGATCAAGTAGGCTTCATCCCAAGGATGCAGGGATATCCACTATATAAACAAACTCAAAGACAAAAACCACATGATCATCTCATTAGATGCTGAGAAAGTGTTTGACAAAATCCAACACCCAATTCATAATAAAAGTCTTGGAATGATCAAGAATTCAAGGCCCATGCCTAAACATAATAAAAGCAATATACAGCAAACCAGTAACCAACATCAATCTAAATTGAGAGAAACTTGAAGCAATCTCACTAAAATCAGAGACTAGACAAAGCTGCCCACTTTCTTCCTACATAGTCATTATAGTACTTGAAGTCCTAGCCAGAGCAATCTGACAGCAAATGTTGATCAAGGGAATACAAATTGGAAAGGAAGAAGTCAAAATATCAACATTTGCTGATGATATGATAGTATATATAAGTGACCATAAAAAAATCCACCAGAGAACTCCTAAACCTAATAAACAGTTTCAGTGTAGTAGCTGGATATAAATTTAACTCAGGGGAATCAGTAGCCTTTCTGTACACAAAGGATAAACTGGCTGATATAGAAATTAGGGAACAACACCCTTCACAATAGTCACAAATAATATAAAACACCTTGGCGCGACTCTAACTAAGAAAGTGAAAGATCTGTATGACAAGAACCTCAAGCCTCTGAAGAAAGAAATTGAAGATCTCAGAAGATGGAAAGATCTCTTATGCTCATGGATTGTTATTATAGTAAAAATGGCTATCTTGGCAAAAGCAATCTACAGACTCAATGCAATCCCCATCGAAATTCCAACTCAACTTTTCACTGAGATACAAAGGGCAATTTGCAAATTCATCTGGAATAACAAAAAACCTAGGATAGCAAAATCTCTCCTCAAAAATAAAAGAACTTCTGGGGTAATCACCCTGCCTGATATCAAGCTGTACTACAGAGTAATTGTGGTAAAAACCACATGGTACTGGTACAGCGACAGACTGGCAGATCAATGGAATAGAATTGAAGACCCAGAAATGAACCCACACACATATGATCTCTTGATCTTTAACAACATATCTAAAACCATCCAACGGAAAAAGACAGCATTTTCAAGAGATGGTGTTGGCTTAACTGGCAGTTATCATGTAGAAGAATGCAAATTGATCCATTCTTATCTCTTTGTACAAAGCTCAAGACTAAGAGGATCAAGGAACTCCACATAAAGCCAGAGACACTGAAATTTATAGAGGAAAATGTGGTGGAAACCCCTTGAAGGCATGGGCACAGGAGAAATTTTCCTAAACAGAAGAGCAATGGCCTGTGCTCTAAGATCAAGAATCGACAAATGGGAACTCATAAAATTGCAAAGCTTCTGTAGAGCAAAAGATACTGTCAATAAGACAAAAAAAAGGCAACTAACAGATTGGGAAAAGATTTTTACGAATCTTAAATCTGATAGGGGACTAATATCCAATATATACAAAGAGATCAAGAAGTTGAACTCCAGAAATTCAAATAAGCTCATTAAAAATGGGGTACAAAGCTTAACAAAGAATTCTCAACCAAGTAATACCAAAGGGCTAAGAAACACTTGAAGAAAAAATATTCAACATCATTAATCATCAGGGAAATGCAAATCAAAACAAACCTGAGATTCCACCTCACACCAATCAGAATGGCTAAGATAAAAAATTCAGGTGCCAGACCATGCTGGTGAGGATGTGAGAAAGAGGAACACTCCTCCATTGCTGGTGGGATTGCAAGCTTGTACAACCACTCTGAAAATCAGTCTGGCAGTTTCTAAGAAAACTGGACATAGTACTACTGGTAAATCCAGCAATACCACTCCTGGGCATATACCCAGAAGAAGTTCCAACTAGTAATAAGGACTCATGCTCCACTATGTTCAAAGCAGCCCTATTTATAATAGCCAGAACCTGGAAAGAACCCAGATGTACCTCAACATAGGAATAGATACAGAAAATGTGGTACATTTACACAATGGAGTACTACTCAGCTATTAAAAACAATGAATTTATGAAATTCTTGGGCAACTGGATGTATCTGGAGGATATCATCCTCAGTGAGGCAACCCAATCACAAAAGAAGTTACTTTACATGCACTCACTGGTAAGTGGATATTATCCCAGAAACCTAGAATAACCAAGATACAACTTCCAAAGCAGAAGAAAATCAAGAAGGAGGAACAATTCATGGATATTTCATTCCTTCCTAGAATAGAGAGTAAAGTATCCATTGAAGGAATTGCAGAGACAACGTTTAGAGCTAAGATGAAAGGATTGACCATCCAGAGACTGCCCCACCTGTCACTGTTGTGTAGCTGGACACATCTTTCTTGGCAGATTGGTATTGTACATCATAAGGTTCATATCTGGGTAACTCTGTTGATGCCATTACTCTGCCAGCATCCTGAATAGCACAATCCAGAACTATGAAAGCTAACTAGATGGAAGGAAGTTTTCAGTTACATGCCAGCTCAATTTCTCTATATTTTACAACCACGATGTGGTTTGTCTTTTGTAGAAGGGTCTTATCATATATTCATGGTAGGCAAACAGAAAGAATGTGAAGAACCTGTATTATTTTCAAGATTTCTGGGAACTTCCTGAACATACCTGGCATTGGGATTTTTTTTTTTTTGCTTGATTTTCAGCAGCAGTATTATGTAGACATACAGGCCATCTACCAGCTAAATATGTGTCTTTTGAGACTTTATCAATTTTATTATAAACAGTAAGTTTCCATGTGGATTTTCAAGTATATCCTTAGCTTTGTTTATCCCCTCATCCCACCAGATTTTCTACCCTATCTCTACTTAAATTTTTCTCATAGGTTGAATATTCATATTAGTGATTGTACAAGTAATGGGCTTATGAGAGGACAAACACTTTCACAACTTAAGCATTTCTGGGAATCTATTAGAGAAAAAAAGTATCAATATAATAATCTATCAAAAGGAGTTGGCCCTTGAGTGGGGTAAAACGCTCATGTTGCAACTGCAAGCCAATACTGATACTGACACTGTCAGGATCATACTTCCTAGTAACATTTATTGTGGTGAAACCTTCACTCTTCTCACAGATTATTCTTGTGATATTATCTATGCATGACTAAAAGCAAACAAATTAAGGAATGTGACTTTTTATTACCCCTGAAACTATTATGAACTTAAGATTTCTGATTTCTTTGGAAAGTCGGGTACATTATATGGTGATTCTCTGGGAGAGAAAGGTTAAATGATGTTTTGCTAAGGCAGACACTGGTGAAAGGACGCTTTGATACTGAAGATGCACATGAAAGAAGGTTTGGCTGAGGCCAACACATGGGTGACAGGATGATTTGCTGAAGTAGACACAATTGAGAGGATGTTTTACAGAGGGAGATACAGGTTAAAAGATGTTTTGTTAAGACAGACTTGTGAGAGGAGAGGTGGTGTTAAGAAAGAATATAACTATGACCTCACAGACACTTGGAGGAGTGTCTTGCATTGGTTCACCTTGCTCTGCCTCCATAGACTTTGCTGACCAGGCTCTGGGAATGGTTTGCCAGCACAGAGGAATAAAAAGAAATATTTAAACATTTGACTTGGCTTCTTACAGATTGCAATTTATTAACAGAAAGGAGTCCATATAAAGTTAATATGTAAATGCAAATCAGTAAAACGAAACCATAAAACATGCATACATATGCATGTTAAACAAATAACTAGATTTATAAGGAACTTTTAGAAAAAAAATATATATAGGCAAAGCATACACAGAAATTGTTGACATAGGCATACAACTACTTGCATGAAATACTTGTCATTAATCCTAATCAAAAGAGACTAATAATAAAATTAGCAATAACAATGCTTACTGTTTATATTGGCAAAAGCAGTTAGTAAGTGATTATCTCCCATACTACAGACATTTGAGTGCTCTCTCATAGTCAAGGGTCAGGGGTTGGAATATGTATAATCTTAAACACACATCAGGATGAATTTGGCCTGGTTGTTCTCTTTAAGGAAAAGAAAATTCAGCTGGCAAGGTTGAAAAACTAGGTGAACGAGGTTCTCCAGTTTGATGGAGGTCATCTTCAGCAAAATAGTGTGGCCCATTTAGAAATAGTGGGAGAAGGGAGAGGTGAGCGGAAAGGAGGAGCAGAATGGGAAAAGGAAAGGAAGAAGGAATTTAGGAATAATGGAAGGGAGGGGGGAAGGGAGATGGGAGGATGGTGGGGCAAATGTGCAAGGGAGGAAGGGGAAGGAGGAGGGAGAGGGAGGGGTTGCTATCAGGAGGCGGGGCCTGTGCTCAGGTAAGGCACTTGTGAACAATGAAGAATGCCCTGCCTTCTCTGTGACATCAGAATCTGTAGTAGAGAAATCCAGAGAAGTCTAGGCAGGACTGGCAGACTACAGCAATGCCTCAACCAAGAAGCCTCTGCGAGAGCTTGTTCTAGGAATTTTCATCAATGGGGCTTTTAGTCAGCAGGGTCTTGAGATGCAGGGATTCCAGTCTGTTAGAGCCACAGCCAGAAGCCATAGCCGGAGCCAGCTACATTCCTGGCAGTCGCAAGCGAAAACGAAACAGTTTGGAGGAGTTGGCAACAAGTTCTAATGTTCATGGACTTCAAAACCAGGGAATGTATCCACATCAAGTTCTCAACTACATCTACTGGAAAAGGGTTAAGATCTCATCTAACGATGCTTATCAAAACTTATTTTTGGACGGGCATGACAGCGACATTAAAATCCGTGCTCTGGGAAGAACATGGTGTTTACACAAAGTATTTTTATGTCAGTCAGGCTACTTTGCTAACATTCTCAAAGGTACTTGGAGAGAATCACACCATGGTGTTATAAATCTGATCATTAAGAATGAGGATATTGATACCCGATCTCTGCATTTTGTGTTTGGTGCTTTGTACACGGATGCGGATTTGTCAATAACACCTCTGGAAGTTCCTCAAGTTTTGGCAGCAGCATGCCTGCTTCGGGTGGATCGAGTAATTCAGCAGTGTGAAGGAATCATGAAAGAAACTATCAACAGGAACACTGTGTGCTCCTATTATTTGGCAGCAGAAACCTATAGATTAAAAGCTGTAAAGACGAGATGCTTTGAATGGCTTCTTTGCAATTTGATGGTACATCCAAGTGTGGCACTTTACAAAGAAGTAGATTTGAAGTTGATGTATCTTCTAGCACTGTCTTCTGACTTACTAGTCATGCAAAAGGAGATTGATGTATATACCACACTAAAAATATGGATGTTCCTTTATCTTAATCCATGCTGGAACGGAACCATGAAACAGCTTTTACAACATGCAAACAACTGGCTTTCCACCCACATGGCATATGTTGATAACATCAGTTTTCTTGAAAGTGAAGAAGGACTAATATTTCAACCAGTGTTTAAAAAGCTGAGATTTCAGCACATCATCTGTGACTTGACTTCCACAACTATTCTTGAACAAGATCGACTAATACCTATGGCATGGTTGTCACCCATTTACAAACAACAGTGGTTGACTTTGCTGCGAACACAAGAATATGGGGTAATTGGACCACAAGTTATCAATGAACAAGAACTTGAAGAATGCACCATGAGGTGTGGTACAATGATCCCCAAGGATGGAAGATATACTTGGAAGTGGTCAGTTGGACGACTTGGCTTTCCTTTACGTGTGACCTTTACCAGGCAGTGTGTAATTTTAAGGCAACGGTGTCAGAGGTGTGATGGTTCTGCTTGCCACAACCATATCCGAAATGTCATATTCAGAATAACTTTGGTGTGTTTTGATTCCAACAAAAGAGTAACTTTCAGAAAGACAACAGGTTATAAAATCCTCACCTTTGAATATAAGGAGGAGCAAATTGTAATGAAATTGGATAGTGATGTTCTAACCTTCCCTATGTGTATATTCTGCAATTTCCTTTTTGTTAACCTAGGAAATGCAGAAAACAAGTAATCTTATCAATTATTAGACTGTAAGCATTTTACAAGTATTGAATAGCTCATTTAATATGAAGGCTGTGTAATGACTACAGTGAGGAAGACCAAAAACAAATTCAATATTCTTTGGAGTCTAGTACCACCAGAAGTGACTGCTTCCCTCCATCACCTTATTTCCATGTATTTCTGAAGAAAACCTTTACTTCCAACAAAGTATTTGTCAAATCAAATAAACCTAATCTTCTGATTTAAATTTACCATCGAGATCCAAGCTTGGAATGGAAATAAGAGACTATATTTGCAAGGTAAAACATCTCAATCAACTTGTTAAGTAGATTTGGCCCTAGCTAAAATTGAGACAAAATAAAATCATGCCATTGTTGAAACTGTTGTGAACCAATGCATTCATTATGACATTATTATAAGACATAAATCATTGGTTAAAAGGGAATATTTGAGATTACTCTCTGTGTGGGCTTTCAAATAACTAAATAATGTCGTTTGGGTTCGGAAAACATTTACTGCTGACTATGTCTAACTAACTATATATGCACACATACAGACATTTATCTTATACTTAAATTTCATGCCCTATCCTGGATAAGCAAGTGAATTATATATGCAATATATTTACATAGAACTATATATACTTATGTAATATATTTATGTATTGATGTAAGGGTAAATACCAAGAATCCAATTTTTGAAAGGGGTAAATAAGATAGGAAATGGAAAATAGGCCTTCATGATACCTATCATTTGCTATCAAGGTATGAGCTGTATCATAGTATACTGATCAATTTCTCTGCCTTAATTTCTTTTACTGTTGCAGTGATTTTATGTTTTTAAAAAGACCTTATGAAATCACCTTAGGGGCAACAGTTTCAATTATCTCAGACTTTGAGTCTCTAGGCTTCCGCGGCAGGAGGTTGAAGAAACTGGTCACATCACACCTACAGTAGAAAGAGATCACCTTAATGCAAGTACATCAATAACTTTCTCCGTTGTGTAGAGTTCAAGATTAGAGTCAAGGAATAGTGCCACCCCGGATAGGTAGGTCTTCCCAAGTCACTTTATGCAATCAAGATAACCTCCAACAGGCATTCCCAGAGCCTGGACTCTCACATGATTGTAGATGCTGTCACAATTCTTCCTCTTGTCAACATGATACAGGAACACACCACTTTTAAGCCATAACCTAACAACCTTTGGTCTTCATAGGTTCACAACCATGGCATGATACAAAATTCACTGTATCCAACTTTGAAAGTCCCATAAATAGTTTCCTTGTTCAATGTGGCTGGTTCTGTGCCAATGCCATGATGATTTTACTACTATAGCTTTGTAGTCTAATTTGAACTGGGAATGGAGTCCCCAGCAGTTCCTTTTTAATTCAGGATCGTTTTAGCTATCCTGAGTTTTCATTTTATTTTCTAGATGAAGCTGAGAGTTGTCCTTTCAAGGTCTTTACCTTATTTCTCTTGGTTACTAGGCCTCATGTGCTCATGATGCCTCCTAAGTTGACTAGGCTTCACCTATGTCTACTAGTACTCACATGTACACCATGGCTCATATGGATATTCCAGTTACCCACCATTACTGGGCCTCCCATGCATGCCAGGTACTGAAAAAGCCTTTCAGTCCTTCCAGGCTAAGGAAGCTAGAAACGTTTACCACATCTCCAGTGCTTACCAACCCTCTCATACTCACCCAGCCACCAGGGTACTAGGATCCACCTGATTACAAAGCCTTCCATACTCTCCAGGCCTCCCTTGGTTAATGGCACTCACTTGCTTGCCAGGCCTCACATGATTACTAGGCCTCACTTGGCTACTAGGCCTCAAGTGGTTTCTAGGTTTTTCATGGTTTTGAGAGCTTCCATGTATACTAAGCTGCTCATACTAACCAGGCTTCCCCTGTACACCTGGCCTAACCTGCCATCCAAGACTCTATTAGTTACTGGATCTCCAATGCTTCCTGTGCATTTTATGCTTGCTTACCAGGCCTCTCACATTTACATAACTCACATCCTTACTAGTCCTTCCAAGATTTTCAGGTCTTTCTTTGTTACTAGGTCTTCCATAGTTAGTAGTACATCCCGTTCTTGCTCAGCTAATCATGCTGTCCATGCCTCCTAAGTTTCCCAGGCCTCCGTGGCATTCAACTTTGCCAAATAGTTCTAGACCTCCCATGCTTTCCCTATCTTCCATGAGTTCTAGCATTTCTGTGTTTACTAGGCCTCCTAATTCTGACTAAGCTTCTCTTGCTCACTGAGCCTCCTAACTTTTTCAAGAATCTCAAGCTAACCAGACCTTTTGTGTCCATCAGATACCCTATTTGTACTAGGTCTCCTATGTTTCCAGGTCTTCTCTAGGTTCTAGGACTCTCCTGCTTACTAGGCTTCCCCATGCTTGGATCCATCTCATCCTTGGCAGTCCTTTTCCAGCCCTCACAGGCTTAACACTCCTCTGATGTATTTTCACACCTCCCAATCCTTCTAGACCTCCAGGGCTTTCCCCATCATTTTTGGATTCTAGCATCCCCAGGCTTAGTAATCCTGTCCTTATTCACCATGCTTCTAATGCTTATCACACCTCCTAAGCTTTCCAGGCTCCAGGGCTTAGCAAGCCGCAAGTTTTTCTCAGAACGCCCATGCATCCCAGGTCACACAAATTTAACAGGTATTCCAGGGAGCCATAACCTGCTTGGTCACAAGGCCTTCCATATTCTCTAGGCCTCCCTAAGTTACTAGACCTCATTTGTCTACCAGACCTCACATTTATATTAGACTTCATTTGGCTTCTGTGCTTTATAAGACTCTGATCATTATTGAGACCTTCCATGTGTACTGAGATACTCATATTACCCAGCATTCCCATGTACACCTGGCCTAACAGGCCAAGTAGGACTCTGATGTTTGCCAGGTCTCCCATGCTTCCCCCCACATCTTATGCTCAGCAGCATAAGATGTTTATCCAGACCTCACATCCTTATTTGTTCTTCCAATATTTCCAGGCGTTTCTATGGTTCTAGAATTCCCATGGTCCCTAGGCCTTCCAATTGCTGCCAGGATACTCAAGAATTCCAGGCCTCCTAAGATTCCCAAGCCCCTTAAGAATACCCGGTTTCCAATGGTTATCAGACCTCCCATCCTTAATAGGCCTCCCATGCTTTCCAGGTCTTCCTAGGCTTCTAAGACTCCCATGCTTACTAGACCTCCCCACATTGGAGGTTGCTCATCCTTATCAAGCCTGCTGACATTTCCAGGCCTCTCAGGCTTACCGGGCCTGACATGTTTATAAGACTTGCCATCCTTACCAGTCCTTCCATAATTTTCAGGTCTTCCATGGTTTCTGGGAATCTCATACATCCCAGGCTTCCCAATGCTTATAGGCTGCTCATGCTTACCAGACCACCTAAGATTTCCAGGCCTCCCAGGAATGACAGGCCAAAGAAGTTTTTTTCAGACGTTCCATACTTTCTAATCCTTCCATGCTTTTCAGTGTCCTTGGGTTCTAGGACAGCCATGCGTCTTGGGACTGCCCATGAACACCAGGCTTTCTGGCTTAATAGGATTACCAGGTCTTCCATATTATAGAAACTCTCATACTTAAAAGATTTCCCATGCTTTCCAGGTATTCCTTGGTTTATGTTTCCCATGATTACTAGCTCTGTCCATGAGAGCCAGTCAACTAAAACTTACCATGCTTTCTTTTTTTTGCAATTGTATTGCTCTTTATTTTTTATATAATTTAAATATAAATCACATTTTTGTTCCTTTAGGATAATGAAGTTTGTATTTTCTATTATATATATATTACATTTCAAATATTATCCCCTTTCCTAGTGTCCCCTCCAAAAATCCACTTTCCCCTCCCACCTCCCCCCGCTCCCCAAACCAAACACTCTCATTCCTGGTCCTGGCATTCTCCTATATAGGGACGTAGAGCCTTCACAGGATCAAGGGCTTCTTCTACCATTGATGACAGACTAGGCCATCTTCTGCTACAAATATAGATAGAGCCACAAGTTCCACCATGTGTTTTCTTTGAATGGTGATATAGTTCCAAGGAGCTCTAAGGGTAATTGTTAGTTCATATTGATGTCCCTTCTATGGGGCTTCAGTCCCCTTCAGCTACTTGGATACTTTCTCTGGCTCCTTCATTGGGGAACTTGTGCTCCGTCCACTGGATGACAGTGAGCATCCACTACTGTATTTGCCAGGCACTGTCTAGAGCCTCACAGCAGACAGCTATATTCAGATCTTGTCAGCTAAATCTTGCTGGCATATGCAATAGTGTCTCGGTTTGGTGGTTGTATATGGGATGGATCCCTGGGTAAGGCAGTCTCTGGATGTTCCTTCCTTTCGTCTGAGCTACAATCTCCATCTTTATAACTCATTCAGTGGGTAATTTGTTCGCCATTCTAAGAAGAAACCAAGTATCCACACTTTGGTCTTCTTTCTTCTCAAATTTATGTTTTTTACAAATTGTATTTTGGATATTTTAAGTTTCTGGGCTAATATCCACTTATCAGTGAATGCATATCATGTGTGTTCATTTTTGATTGGGTTTCCTCATTCAAGATGATATCCTCAAGATCCATCTATTTGCCTAAGAATTTGATAAATTCATTGTTTTTAATTGCTGAGTATTACTCCATTGTGTAAATGTACCACATTCTCTGTCTCCAATCCTATGTTGAGTGACATCTGGGTTCTTTCCAGCTTCTGGCTATTATAAATAAGGCTGCTATGAAACATAGTGGAGCATATGTTCTTGTTACAAGTAGGAATATCTTCTAGGTGTATGCCCAGGAGAGGTATTGCTGAATCTTCTTGTAGTACTATGTCCAGTTTTCTGAGGAACAGCCACACTGATTTCCAGAGTAGTTGTAAAAGCTTCCAATCCCACCAGCAATGGAGGAGTGTTCCTCTTTCTCCACATCCTTGACAGCATCTGCTGTCACCTGAATTTTTGATCTTAGCCATTCTGACTGGTGTGAGGTGGAATCTCAGGGTTGTTTTGATTTGCATTTCCCTGATGATTAAGGATGTTGAATATTTTTTCATGTTTTTCTCAGCCATTCAGTATTCCTCAGTTGAGAATTCTTTGTTTATCTCTGTACCCCATTTTTAATGGGGTTATTTGATTTTCTGGAGTCCAGATTCTTGAGTTTTTTGTATATATTGGATATTAGTCACCTATCAGATTTAGGATTGGTAGAGACCCTTTCCCAATCTGTTGGTGTCTTTTTTGACAGTGTCTTTTTCTTACAGAGCTTTGCAATTTTATGAGGTCCCACTTGTCAATTATTGATCTGACAGAAAAAAGCATGGCTGTTCTGTTCAGGAATTTTTTCCTCTGTTCCCATCCATATCTTTAAGGCTTTTCCCCACTTTCTCCTCTATAAGTTTCAGAGTCTCTGCTTTTATGGGGAATTCCTTGATCCACTTAGATTTGAGGTTTGTACAAGGAGATAAGAATGGGTCAATTCTCATTCTTCTACATGATAACCTCCAGATGTGCCAACACCATTTGTTGAAAATGCTGACTTTTTTCCCACTGGATGATCTTAGCTCCCTTGTCAATACTCAAGTGACCATAGGTGTCTGGATTCATTTCTGGGTCTTCTATTCTATTCCATTGATCTACCCGGCTTTTGCTGTACCAGTACCATGTAGTTTTTGTTACAATTGCTCTGTAATACAGCTTGAGGTCAGGCATAGTGATTCCACCAGAGGTTCTTTTATTGTTGAGAATACTTTTTGTTATCCTAGGTTTTTTTTTTTGTTGTTGTTATTCCAGATGAATTTGCAAATTGCCCTTTCTAACTTAGTGAAGAACTGAGTTGGAATTTTGATGGGGATTGCATTGAATCATTAGATTGCCTTCAGCAAGATAGTCATTTTTACTATATTAATCCTGCCAATCCATGAGTATGGGCGATCATTACATCTTCTGAGATCTTCTTTGATTTCTTTCTTCAGAGACCTGAAGATCTTATCACAGAGATCTTTTACTTCCTTAGTTAGAGTCACACTACGGTATTTGATATTATTTGTGACTATTATGAAGGGTATTGTTTCCCTAATTTCTTTCTCAGCCTGTTTATCCTTTGTGTAGAGAAAGACCACTGATTTTTGAGTTAATTTTATATCCAGCTACTGCACTGAAACTGTTTATCAGGTTTAGAAGTTGTCTGGTGGAATTTTTAGGGCCACTTATGTATACTATCATATCATTTACAAATATTGAAATTTTGACTTCTTCCTTTCCAATTTGTATCCCCTTTATCTCCTTTGTTGTCTAATTGCTCTGGCTAGGACTTCAAGTACTATATTGAATAGGTAGGAAGAAAGTGGGCAGCCTTGCCTCATTACTGATTTTAGTGGGATTGTGTCAAGTTTCTCTCCATTTAGTTTAATGTTGGGTATTGGATTGCTGTATATTGCTTTTATTATGTTCAGGTATGGGCCTTGAATTCCTGATCTTTCAAAGACATTAATCATGAAGGGGTGTTGGATTTTGTCAAATGGTTTGTCAGCATCTAACAAAATGATCATGTGATTTTTGTCTTTGAGTTTGTTTATATAGTGGATTATGCTGATGGATATTCATATATTATACCATCACTGCATCCCTGGGATGAAGAGTACCTGATCATGATGGATGATCATCCACCATACCGATGTGTTCTTGGATTTGGTTTGCAAGGATTTTATGGAGTATTTTTGCATTGATATTCATAAGGGAAATTGGTCTGACGTTCACTTTCTTTGTTGGGTCTAGTTATCAGAGTAATTGAGGCTTCATATAATGAATGGGTTAGAATACCTTTTGTTTCATTTTTGTGAAATACTATAAGGAGAATTGGAATTAAGTCTTCTTTGATGAATATGAAGTGCCACTCCTTGTCTTTTTTGATAACGTTGGGTTGGAAATCGATTTTATTCAATATTAGAATGGCTATTCCAGCTAGTTTCTTCAGACTGATTTCTTGGAAAATTTGTTTTCCAGCCTTTTTCTCTGACTTACCATGCCTTCTAATTTTGTACTTCTCCTAGGCTTACCAGGTCTCCCATGTATATCAGACCGCCCATCCATAGTAAGGAAGACTTCAGATTTGGCTAGGCTGTAGATAATGTATTTTATTCTGCACCATCTCAGTATGAGCTCCTGGTTTTCAACACTGTATCAAGTATTACCACAGAAACAGTGCATGTGTATTTTTATTTGATCTCCCTTCATTCCCATGCCTTTGGAAGCAGACTTCTAAAAAAAATCATCTTTGATGATTTTTCTATCAACTCTACCATCCCTACTTGACGATTTGCACTCCCTTAGATACCATGTGGTAGAGATTTGCAATCAGAATCAATAATCCTGGTGATGGTAATAAGATCCTATCCAGGATTTAAAGGTTTGTACATTATGAATAGATATTACATAGCAAAGTGTGAAATACAAAAATAAGTATACTTTTGTGTTGATTTGAATAGGATCAAATAGATATAATCTCTTATGTATTATGTGGAAGCAGTACCTATCAATAAAATGCCTATGGTCAATGAGCTGAGGCATGATTGGAAGGTGTGACATCTGGATGGGAGAGCTAAGATTCTGGAAAATTGTCAGGACTGAAAGATTTGTCACAATCACTGAAGAAAACATTCCTATGAAAATGAGGAGAGGTAACCAAACACTTGGTTTGGCTTAGAATACAATAAATGGATAGTTAAGTTATGAGCTATTTGGTGATCATGCCAAAGCTTCTGGTCTAGGCACTTATTCAGAAATAATTCAGTTTCAAGAGATGTTACTCTCAGAACAAAGGAGAAAGTTTCATCTCTACAGGAATAGCCCCAATAGTCTCATCTGATTGAATACTTGGTCCTTAAGGACTGTTACTATGAGAAAGTATGTTGGAGTAGGAGTGGCCTTGTTGAAGGAAGTATGTCACTGTCAGGACAATCTTTAATGTCTCCTATACCATAGCTATGTCAGGTGTGGCACGCAATCTTCTTCTGCTGCCTGTGGATCAAGATTTTCCAGCTCATTCTCCAAATTCACACCTGCCTGCACACAGCCATGCTTCCCACCATGAGAATAATTAATTAAACTGCTGAATCTGTGAGTCATTCGCAATTAAATATTTTCCTTTATAAAAAATTCCTTGGAGCACGGTTTTGGTAGTGCATGCCTTTAAACCTAGTACTCAGATGAGGTAGAGGCAGAGATGGAGGTAGAGGCGGAGGCAGAGGCAGAGTCAGGCAAATCTCACTGAGTTTGACCTACAGACTAAGTTTCAGGACAGCCTGGGCTACACAGAGAAACCCTGCCTGTAACCCAGACACAGACATAGTCACAGACACATAATAGACAATAACACTGACAGAGACACAGACACAGAGTCAGAGACACACACACACTCTCTCTCTCTCTCTGTCTCTCTCTCTCTCTGTCACACACACACACACACACACACACACACACACACTAGGTGCATCTCCTTCATGAGGGTAAAGGTGTGCTTACATTTCTCCTCCTCTCAACACGTTAAATTCTATAAACGTGCAAACATAGGGCATAGGACACATTAAACTTGTCCTGACAGTGACATACAAGCAAGCAAACAAACATACTACCTTGCATTATTTCATACTCAGTGGGAAGCATCAGGAAAAAAAGAGCTGGCTAATCTCAATGAACATGCAATGGAAAACTGATAATAGGGTGGACACCAAAAAATAGAAAAGAAGAGCCTCCAATGTTCCCTGATATTTAGAGGGTATATGACAAAGACGAATGCCATTTAAATAGTGCTTTTCCAAAAAGGAAGAAAATGACTTAGCTTTCATCCCTAAACTGAGTGAAGAAATATAAAAACCTGTGAATTCCACCAACTTTTCTTCCCACAATCCTTTAAGAATAAATCCTTTCACATGCTATTCTATCTTCTACAGACAAGCAACTGGGCTGTACTCCACCTAAGCACCATTTTAGTTGTTATGTTGTGAATTAGTGTTTTAGCAGGGAGCACTAGGCTGGCTTGAAATTGGTCACAAAAAGAAAGGAAGGAACATAAGTAGGAAGGAAGGAAGGAAGGAAGGAAGGAAGGAAGGAAGGAAGGAAGGAAGGAAGGAAGGTAGCTCTTGCTCTGCAGAAATTCTAAGGAAAGAACAGGTATTGGGCAAGAAAAAAAACAACTCAACTTCATAGTCGACTCCTGAGAAAATATCATTTTGACTAAATTAGGAAGTTAGGTAGAAAAGAAGTGTCCTGTGTTACTTAGAGTTGGCCCCAGAATGAGAAGATAAAAAAGGTTAGACTACAATATTTCAAGCTTTAGTAGCTAGTGATGAGGATAAACTGAGGGAGAAGTGATGAGGTTTTACATACTTGAACAGTCATGATGTGAAAAGCTGCTGTAGAGACCAAGGGATGCAATTGCAAATCCCTGGTATGTGCCCGTCAATCATTCAGACAGTGGACTAAGATTAATGTTGCTGCTCTAAATATTTTAGTCACAAGTGGGCAAGCTATTATGAGAATTAATACCAGAAGAGAACATTTCATCTTTAACACCAAAAGTTCCTTAGCTTTCTAGCAGTGTCTGTTGGTTTTGCTTAGCTTCTGAAACACTCCCCAGCTGGTGGCTTCTGAACATTGAGTTTCAGAAGGTTGCAGAACCTTTGAGAGACGGTGCTGTAGGAAGTGGTTATTGCCATGCATGCCTCTGGCTTTGTTTATTTTCCTTTCTTTTATTGCATTTATTTGTTGGTGTGTGGGAAGGACACTTGTGGGTCCCTAGGATTGAACTCAGGTTCATAGGCTTAGTGGAAAACAACTTTATCTGCTGTGCCATTTGGCCAGCATGGGCTTTCAGGTTTTGTTTTGTTTTTTTTTTAATAGCTTCGACTCCAATTTGTTCTCTCATTCTTGGCTGCTGAGCATAATATCACCAACTACTTTACCTTGTGCCACTATGCTTACCCTTGTCCACCACACTTATCTTTGACTTATGAAAGAAAATCCATCCTTCCTCCCACTAGTTGCTTCTTGCCGGATACCTAGTTCCAAGAGTAGAAAAAGTAATGAATGCAATACACAAAGAGAAAATCACCATCAGTCCCCGACAGAACATTGAGTTCTGTTGAGATTTTCCTGAAGATGGATGTGATCTCAGCTGAGTTGTAACAAAGCCTTTCAACTCCTTTCTGTCTTCCTGCCTTTCCTTCCTAGTAGCTGCTTCCCTGATTCACCTACCATCTGTTTTCTCAGGCGTGGACAGTTTGCTTTTGTTCTCCTTGCCCCTTAATAATAAAAGTGAGCATTAACAGAGAATCTGCCTTACAAGTCAACAGGAAAGAGAAATAAGTGCATCTCCATCTTGCAAAAAAAATTATGTAATGCTTTTATATCAGAGTGGTAGTGGGAAGAGTAATGGAACATGAATGTTCAGACAGTGGAAGGGAGGGAGGGCACTGGAGGTAGAAAGTTACTGTGGGGATGGAAGTTAGAAAGGTAGTATGAGACTCGAGCCCTGAGGAGAATCGCCAAAAGGAAGGATTATGAAATATCACTTCCTTGTGATGATTTTTTTTCAGGACTGGGCTCAGCAATATGCCAAGGGATGCTTCCTTTTTGTTGGATATTTTCTTTATTTACATTTAAAATGTTATCTGCTTTCCTAGTAATCCCTCTGAAAATCACTCTCCCCTATCCTCTCACCCACCCCCTCCCCCTGCTCACCAACTTACTCAATCCCACTTTCTGGCCCTGGCATTCCCCCACACTGGGGCATAGAACCTTCACAGGACAAAGGGCCTCTCCTCCCATTGACATCTGACTAGGTCCTCCTCTGTGGCATATGCATCTGAAACCATGAGTCCCACCATGTGTTCTCATTGGTTGGTGGTTTAGTTCATGGGAGCTCTGAGGGGTACTGGTTAGTTGATAATGTTGTTCCTCATGTGTGACTGCAAAATTCTTCAGCTCCTTAGTTCCTTTCTCTAGCTCCTTCATTGGGGACCCTATGCTTTTCCAATGGATAATTGTGAGCATCTACTGTTGTATTTGTCAGGAACTGGCAGAGCCTCTCAGGAAAGAGCTATATCAGGCTCCTATCAGGAAGCACTTGTTGGCATCCCCAACAGTGTCTGGGTTTGGTGATTGTAAATGGGATGTATCCCCAGGTGAGTCAGTCTCTAGATGGTCATTTCTTCACTCTCTACTCCACACTTTGTCTCTAAACCTCCTTCCATAGGTGTTTTATTCCCTCCTTCTAAGATGGATAGAAGTATCGACACTATGTTCTTCTTTCTTGAGTGTTTTGTGAATTGTATCTTGGGTATTCAGATATTTTGTGATTCTGGTCTAATACCAATTTATCAGTGAGTGCATTTCATGTGTCTTCTGTTGTGATTGGGTTACCTCACTTAGGATGATATACTCCAGATCCATCCATTTGCCTACGAATTTCATAAATTCATTATTTTTAATAGCTGTGTCAATGTGCCAAATTTTCTGTGTCCATTCCTTTGTTGAGGAACGTCTGTATTCTTTCCAGCTCTTAGCTATTATAAATAAGGCTTCTATGAAGATAGTGAAGCAAGTGTCCTTATTAGATGTTAGAGCATCATCTGGGTATATGCCCAGGCATGGTATGGATGGGTCCTCTGGAAGTACTTTGTCCAATTTCCTGAGCAAGTACAAAATTGGTTTCCACAGTGGTTGTACCAGGTAGAAATCCCACCAGAAATGGAGGAGTGTTCCTCTTTCTCCACATCCTCACCAGCATCTGCTGTCACCTGAATTTTTTTATCTTAGCTATTCTGACTCCTGTGAGGTTGAATCTCAGGTTTGTTTTGATTTGCATTTCCCTGATGACTAATGACTTCGAACATTTTGTTAGGTGCTTCTCAGACTTTCAGTATTCCTCAGTTGAGAATTTTTTGTTTAACCCTGTGCCCCATTTTTAATAGGGTTATTTGTTTTTCTGGACTATAATTTCTTTTTTTTTTCATTTTATTTTATTTTATTTTTTATTACATATTTTCCTCAATTACATTTCCAATGCTAGCCCAAAAGTCCCCCATGCCCTCCCCCCACTCCCCTACCCCACCTTTCCCACTTTTTGGCCCTGGCATTCCCCTGTACTGGGGCATATAAAGTTTGCATTGGACTATAATTTCTTGAGTTCTTTGTATATATTGGATATTAGCCCGCTATCAGACATAGAATTAGTGAAGATCTTTTCCAATATGTTGGTGGTCATTTTTGTCTTCTTGACAGTGTCCTTTGCCTTATACAATCTTTGCAATTTTATGAAGGCCCGATTTGTCAATTCTTGATCTTACAGCACATTCCATTGCTGTTCTATTCAGGAATTTTCCCCTGTTCCCATATTTTCAAGGCTTTCTCCCACTTTCTCTTCTATAAGTTTCACTGTCTCTGGTTTTATGTGGAGTTCTTGATCCACTTAGATTTGACCTTAGTACAAGGAGATAGGAATGGATCAATTCTCATTCTTCTACATGATAACCTTCAGTTGAGCCAGCACCATTTGTTGAAAATGCTGTCATTTTTTCACTGTATGGTTTTACCTCCTTTGTCAAAGACCAAGTGTCCATATGTGTATGTGTTCATTTCTGGGTCTTCAATTCTATTCTATTGATCTACCTGCCTGTCACTGTACCCACACCATGCAGTTATTATCACAATTGCTCTGTAGTACAGTTTAAGGTCAGGGATGGTGATTCCTCCAGAAGTTCTTTTATTGCTGATAATAGTTTTTGCTATCCTGGGTATTTTGTTATTCCAGATGAATTTGGAAATTACTTTTTCTAAATCTATGAAGAATTGAGTTGAAGTTTTGATTTGGGTTGCATTGAATAGATAGATAGCTTTTGGCAAGATGGCCATTGTATTACTCCTTCTAATCCATGAGCATGGAAATGTTTTGACTTTCTGAGATCTTCAATTTCTTTCTTAAGAGACTTGAAGTTCTTATCATAAAGATCCTTTACTTGCTTAGTTAGGCTCACACTAAGGTATTTTATATTATTTGTGAGTATTTTGAACGGTGTTGTTTACCTAACTTCTTTGTTAGTCTGTTTATCCTCTGTGTAGTGGAAGGCCACCGATATTTTTGAATTAATTTTATATCCAGCCACTTAGCTGAAGTTGTTTATCAGGTTTAGGAGTTCTATGGTATAATTTTGGGGGACACTTAGGTATACTATCATATCATCTGTAAATAGTGATATTTTGACTTCTTCCTTTCCAATTTGTATCCCCCTGTTCTCCTTTTGTTGTCTAATTGCTCTGGCTAGGACTTCAAGTACTATATGGAGTAGGTAGGGAGAGAGTGGGCAGCTTTTCCTACTCCCTGATTGGAGTGGGATTGCTTCAAGATTCTCTGCATTTAGTTTGATGTTGGCTACTGGTTTACTGCATATTGCTTTTACAATGCTTAAGTAAGGGCCTTGAATTCCTGATTTTTCCAAGTCTTTTATCATGAACAGGTGTTGTATTTTGTCAAATGTTTCACAGCATGTAATGAGATGATCATATGGTTTCTTTCTTTGAGTTTGTTTATATAGTGGATTACATTGATGGATATCTGCATATTGAACCATCCCTGCATCGCTGGGATGAAGCCTGCTTGATCATGTTTGATGATCCTTTTAATGTGTTCTTAGATTTGGTTTGCGAGAATTTTATTGAGTATTTTTGCATTGGCATTCATAAGGGAAATTCATCTGAAATTCTCGTTCATTGTTCTTCGGTCTTTGTGTGGTTTATTTATCAGAATAATTGTGGCTGCATAAAAGGAATTGGGTAGAGTACCTTGCGTTTCTATTTTATGGAATAACTTGAGGAGTATTGGTATTAGGTTTTCTTTGAAGGTCTGATCAAACTCTGCATTAAGCCCATCTGGTCCTGGGATTTTTTTTTTTTTTGGAAGACTGTTAATAACTGCTTCTACTTCTTTAGGGGATATGGAACTTTTTAGACCATTAATCTGATCTTGATGTAACTTTGGTACCTTGTATCTGTCTAGAAAATGGTACATTTCATCCAGGTTTTCCAGTTTTGTTGAATAATGGCTTTTATAATATGATCTGATGATTTTTTGGATTTCCTCAGTTTGTGTTGTAATATCTCCGTTTTAATTTCTGAATTTGTTCATTAGGATACTGACTTTATGCCCTCTAGCTAGTCTCGCTAAGGGTTCATCTATTTTGTTGCCCTTCTCAAAGAACCAGTTCCTGGTTTGGTTGATTCTTATATAGTTCTTTTTGTTTCTACATGCTTGATTTCAGCCCTGATTTTGATTATTTCCTGCCATCTACTCTTTGGTGAAATAGCTTCTTTTTGTTCTACAGCTTTCAGGTGTGCTGTCAAGCTCCTAATGTATGCTCACTACAGTTTCTTTTTGGAGGCACTCAGAGCTATGACTTCCTGTTAAGACTGCATTCATTGTGTCTCATAAGTGTGGGTATTTTGTGGCTTCATTTTCATTAAACGCTAAAAAAGTCTTTAATTTCTTTCTTTATTTCTTCCTTGACCATGTCATCATTGAGTAGAATGTTGTTCACCTTCCAGTGAACGTTGACTTTCTATTATTTATATTGCTATTGAAGATCAGCCTTGGTCTGTGGTGATCTGACAGGACGCATGGGATAATTTCAATCTTCTTCTATCTGTTGAGGCCTGTATTGTGACCAATTATATGGTCAACTTTGGAGAAGGTACTATGAGGTGCTAAGAAAAAGTTATATCCTTTTCTTTTAGTATAAAATGTTCTGTAGATATCTGTTAAATACATATGTTTCATAACTTCAGTTAGTTTCACTTTGTCTTTTTATTTTCTTTTTCCAGAATCTGTCCATTGATGAGTGTGGGGTGTTCAAGTCTCTCACTATTACCGTGTGTGGTACATTGTGTGGTTTGAACTTTACTATAGTTTCTTTAATGAATGTGGCTGCCCTTGCATTTAGAGCATAGATGTTCAGAATTTAGAGTTAATCTTGGTAAATTTTACCTTTGATTAGTATGAATTGTCTCTCCTTTTCTTTTCTTTTCTTTTTTTTTCATTTTTTATCTTTTTATAACATGAGGTAGAAAGTCGATTTTATTCAAGATTAGAATGGCTACTCCAGCCTGGTTCTTGTGACCATTTACTTGGAAAATTGTTTTCCAGTCCTTTACTTGGAGTTAGTGTCTGTCTTTGTCACTGAGATGGATTTCCTCTATGCAGTGAAATTTTGGGCCCTGTTACATAACCACTCTGTCAGTCTATAACTTTTTATTGGAGAATTGAATCCATTGATATTAAGAGATATTGAGGAATAGTCATTGTTGCTTCCTGTTACTTTTGTTATTGGAGTTGGAATTCTGTACATGTGGCTTCATTGAGGTTTTTATAAAGATTAATTTCATGCTTTTTCTAGAGCTTAATTTCCCTCCTTGTGTTGGATTTATCCATTTATTATTCTTTCAAGGGCTGGATTTGTGGGAAGATATTGTATAAATTTGGTTTTCTCATGGATTACCTTGGTTTCTCCATCTATATTAATTGAGAGTTTTGCTGGGTACAATAGCCTGGGCTAGCATTAGTGTTCTCTTATGATCTATATGACATCTGCCCAGGATCTTCTGGCTTTCATAGACTCTGGGGAGAAGTCAGGAGGAATTCTGATAGGTCTGATTTTATATGTTACTTGAACGTTTTCCCTTACTGCTTTTAGTATTCTTTATTTGTTTTGTTCATTTGGTGTTTTAATTTTTATGTACTGGGAGGAATTTCATTTCTTTTTTTTCTTAGGTATTTTCTTTATTTACATTTCCAGTGCTATCCCAAAAGTCCCCTATAACCTCCCCCCCCCAACTCCCCTACCCACCCACTCTCACTTCTTGGTCCTGGCATTCCCCTGTACTGAGGCATATAGATTTGTACGGCCAGTGGGGCTCTCTTTCCACTAATGGCCGACTTCGCCATCTTCTGATACATATGAAGCTAGAGACATGAGGTCCGGGGAGTACTGGTTAGTTCATATTGTTGTTCCACCTAGGAGGGTTGCAAATCTCTTCAGATCCTTGGGTACTTCCTCTAGATCCCCCATTGGGGGCCCTGTGATCCATCCAATAGCTGACTGTGAGCATCCACTTCTGTGTTTGCTAGGCCCCAGAATAGTCTCACAAGAGACAGCTATATCAGGGTCCTTTCAGCAAAATCTTGCTAATGTATGCAATGGTGTCAGCATTTGGAGGCTGATTATGGGATGCATCATCGGATATGGCAGTCTCGATAGTCCATCCTTTCGTCTTATCCAAAATTTGTCTCTGTAACTCCTTCCATGGGTGTTTTGTTTCCAATTCTAAGAAGGGGAAAAGTGTCCACACTTTGGTTGTTATTATTCTTGAGTTTCATGTGTTTCCCAAATTATATCTTATATCTTGGGTATTCTAAGTTTCTGGGCTAATATCCACTTATCAGTGAGTACATATTGTGTGAGTTCTTTTGTACTTGGGTTACCTCACTCAGGATGATGCCCTCCAGGTCCATCCATTTGCCTAGGAATTTAATAAATTCATTCTTTTTATAGCAGAATAGTACTCCATTGTGTAAATGTACCACATTTTCTGTATCCATTTCATTGTTGAAGGGTATCTGGGTTCTTTCCAGCTTCTGGCTATTATAAATAAGGCTCCTATGAACATAGTGGAACATTTGTCCTTTTTACCTGTTGGAACATCTTCTGGATATATGCCCAGGAGAGGTATTGTGGGATCCTCCGGTAGTACTATGTCCAGTTTTCTGAGGAACTGCCTGAATGATTTCCAGAGTGGTTGTACAAGCTTGCAATCCCACCAACAATGGAGTAGATTTTCTCATCCATCCTCGCCAGCATCTGTTGTCACCTGATTTTTTTATCTTAGCCATTCTGACTGTTGTGAGGTGAAAACTCAGGTTTATTTTGATTTGTGTTTCCCTGATGATTAAGGATACTGAACATTTTTTCAGGTGCTTGTCAGCCATTCGGTATTCCTCAGGTGAGAATTATTTGTTTAGCTCTGAGCCCCATGTTTTATGGGGTTATTTGATTATCTGGAGTCCACCTTCTTGAGTTCTTTATATATATATTGGATGTGGTCACGTGATCTTTGACAAGGGAGCTAAAACCATCCACTGGAAAAAAAGACAGCATTTTCAACAAATCGTGCTGTCACAACTGGCAGTTAACATGTAGAAGAATGTGAATTGATCCATTCCTATCACCTTGTACTAAGGTCAAATCTAAGTGGATCAAGGAACTCCACATAAAACCTGAGACACTGAAACTTATAGAGGAGAAAGTGGGGAAAAAGCATCGAAGATATGGGCACAGGGGAAAAATTCCTGAATAGAACAGCAATGGCTTGTGCTGTAAGACTGAATATCGACAAATAGGACCTCATAAAATTGCAAAGCTTTTGTAAGGCAAAAGACACCGTCAATAAGAAAAATAGGCCACCAAAAGATTGGGAAAGGATCTTTACATATCCTAAATCAGATAGGGTACGAATATCTAATATATATAAAGAACTCAAGAAGGTAGACTCCAGAAAATCAAATAACCTCATTTAAAATGGGGCTCAGAACTAAACAAGGAATTCTCACCTGAGGAATACGGAATGGCTGAGAAGTGCCTGATAAAATATTCAGTATCCTTAATCATCAGGGAAATGCAAATCAAAACAAACCTGAGATTCCACCTCACACCAGTCTGAATGGCTAAGATCAAAAATTCAGGTGACAGCAGATGCTGGCGAGGATGTGGAGAAGGAGGAACACTCCTCCATTGTTGGTGGGATTGCAAGCTTGTACGACCACTGTGGAAATCATTCTGGTGGTTCCTCAGGAAATTGGACATAGTACTACCAGAGGATGCCGCAATACTGTGGGCATGTAAATGTGTGTTTCTCTAGCGTACAGTGATGGCAGTTTGAATGTGACTGTGTGTTTCTCTAAAGTGTAGGAAGTCTTTTGGTATGTGAAAATGTTTTTTTGTAGAGTGAGGACAGCAATGGGCATTTCTATGTGTTTTTCTGTACAGTGCAGTCTGCAGACTCTTATGAATAATTGTTTCTGTAGAGTGCATTCATGGCAATGGACATGTGAATGTGTGTTTCTATTGGGGGCATGATAGCAGTGGGCATTGACATGTGTGTTTCAGTATTGTGTAGTATAGTAGTGGGCCTGTGATCGTGTGTTTCTGTAGAGTGCTGGATATCTGTAGTCATGCTAATGTTTGTTTCTGTAGAGTTCATTGATGGCAGTAGATGTATGAACATGTGTGTCCCTTGAGTACACTGAAGGAAGTGAGCATGGAAATGAGTGTTTCTGTAGAATGAAGGAAAAGAGTGAGCCTGCAAATATGTTTTTCTGTAGAGTGTACATGTGTTTCTGTAGAGTGCACTGATGGCAATGGGCATGATATTCTATGTTTCTTTAGAGTACAGTGCTGACAGTGGTCATGGAAAAATGTGTTTCTATAGAGTAAGATAGTATTGGGCATGTGAATGTGTGTTTCTGTAGAGTGCAGTGGTGGCAATAGGAAAGTGACTGTGCGTGTCTGTAGAGTGGAGGATTGTAGACAGCATGTGAATGTGTGTTTCTCCAGAGTGCAGGATGTCAGTTTGCATGTGAGTGTGTATCTGTAGAGTGCAGTATGCAGTGGTCACATGAAGTTGTGTTTCTGTACAGAGTAGTATGAATCGGGTATGCAAACATGTGTTTCTGTAGAGTGCACTGATGGCAATGGGCATGATATTCTATGGTTCTTTATAGTACAGTGCTGACAGTGGTCATGAAAAAATGTGTTTCTATAGCGTAAGATAGTATTGGGCATGTGAATGTGTGTTTATGTAGAGTGCAGTGGTGGCAACAGGAAAGTGACTGTGTGTGTCTGTAGAGTGGAGGATTGTAGACAGCATGTGAATGTGTGTTTCTCCAGAGTGCAGGATGTCAGTTTGCATGTGAGTGTGTATCTGTAGAGTGCAGTATGCAGTGGTCACATGAAGTTGTGTTTCTGTACAGAGTAGTATGAATCGGGTATGAAAACATGTGTTTATGTAGAGGGCAGTACAGCTGTTTGCATGTGAATGTGTATTTCTGTCGAATGCAGGATAGTAGTGGACATTGAGATTTGTGGTTCTGTAGAGTGTCTTATCGCATTGGACCTGTGAATGTGTGTTACTGTGAAATGCAGCCATGGCAGTTGGCATGTTAATGTGTGATTCTTTAGAGTTAAGGATAGCTGTGGGCATATATTTTTTTCTGTAGAGTACAGTGCTGAGAGTTAGCATGTTAATGCTTGTTTCTGTAGTGTGCAGTATATTATGAGTATGTGAACATGTGTGGGCAGGATATCAGTGGGCATGTGAATGTATATTTCTATAGAGTGCTGTATGTAGTGAGCATGTGAATGTGTGTTCATGTAGAGAGCAGTATGTGGGGTTCATGTGTTTGTGTGTTTCTTCAGAATGCAGGATAGCAGTGGGCATTGGAATGTGTGTTTCTGTATTGTATAGTATAGCAGTAAGCCTGTGAATGTGTGTCTCAGTAGAGTGCAGTGAAGGCAGAGGGCATGTGAATGTGTATTTCTTCTGTTCCGCAGGATAGAAGTCGGTATGTGAAGATGAGATTCTGTGCAGTGCAGTATGTTGTGGGCACTTGAATGTGTGTTTGTATAGAGTGCAGTATATAGTGGGCATATGAACTTGTGTTTCTGTAGAGTGCAGTATTCAGTAGGAATGAAAATGTGTGTTTTAGTAGTGTGAAGTCATGGTAGTTGTCATGTCAATGTTTGTTTTTATAAATTGCAGTATGCAGAAGGAATGTGAATTGGTGTTTCTGTAGAATGAAGGACAGCAGTTTCCATGAAAACGTGTGTTTCTGTACTGTGTGTAGAATAGTAGTGGGTTTGTGAATGTGTGTTTTTGTAGAGTGTAGGATGTCAGTGTGCATATAAATGTTTGTTTCGATAGTTTTTAGGATAGAAGTGGTTATTTGAATGTGTGTTTCTGTACAGTGCAGTGATCACAGTGTGCATATGAATGTGTGTTCCTTTAGAATCCAGACAACATTGGGCATTTGAATGTGTGTTTCTGTACATGAAGTATGACAGTGGGCATTGGAATATGTGTTTCTGTAGAGTATAGGATACGTGTGGGTATGTAAATATGTGTTTCTTTAGAGTGCAATGATGGCAGTGCGCATGTGAGTTTGTGTTTCTCTAGAGGGTACGATGTCTGTTTGTTTGTTTGTGAAAATGGGTTTCAATAGAGTGCAGGATAGCAGTGGACAATTAAATGTCTGTTTCTGTAGAGTGCAGTATGTAGTGGGGATATGAATGTGTGTTTCTGTAGAATGCTAGATAAGAGTGGGCATTTGAATGTGTGTTTCTCTAGAGTGTAATATTACAGAGTTCCTGTGAATATCTTTGTAGAGTGCAATGATAGTATTGGCCATCTGAATATGTATTTTTGTGCAGTGCAGTATGCAGTGAGTATGTGAATGTGTATTTCTTTAGTATGAAGTAAAGCAGATTGCATGGATATGTGTGTTTCTGTACAGTGAAGGACATCAGTGAGTATGGGAATGTTTGTTTCTATTTAGTGTAGGATAGGAGTAGGTATGTCCATTGTGTTTCTATAGAGTGCCGTTATGGCAGTGAGAATGATAATGTCTGTTTCTGTAGAGGGCAGTGATGGCAGTGGGCATCTTAATGTGAGTTTCTGTAGAATGCAGGGTAGCAGTAGGCAATTGAATGTGTGTTTCTGTAGAGTGCAGTATACAGTGGGCATATGAATGTGTGTTTCTGTAGAGAGGAGGATGGAAGAGGGCATGTGAATATGTAGAGTACAGGATGGCAGTCGTATGGGAATGTGTGTTTCTATGGAGTATAGAATAGGAGTTGGTATGTGAATTTTTGTTTTTGTAGAGTGCAGTGATGTCAGTGGGCATGAGAGTGTGTATTTCCTTAGAGTGTAGGATGGTTGTTTGCAGGAACAAGTGTGTTTCTATATAGTAAAGTACATAAGTGGGGATTTGAAAGTGTTTTTCTGTAGAGTGCAGGTTGGTAGTGAAATTTAGAATAATTTTTTTTCATTACAGTGTAGTGTACAGTGTGTCTGTGAAGGTGTATTTCTGTATAATGCATTGATGGTAGTGGGGCTGTGAATATGTGTTTCTGTTGGGTGCATTGATTGCAATGGGCATGTGAATGTGTATTTCTGAAAAAGTACAGTATGAAGGGGGAGTATGAATGTGTGTTTCTTTAGAGTGCAAGATACCAGTGGACATGTAAATGTGAGTTTCTATAAAGGTCAAGATTGCACTGGGCATGTGAGTGTGTGTAGAGTACAGTATGCAGTGGTTATGTGAAGGTGTGTTTGTATACAGTGTATTATGTAGTGGGCATGGTAATGTGTGTTTATGTAGAGTTCAAGACAGCTGTGGGCATGTGAATGTGTATTTCTGTTGAGTGCAGGATAGTAGCTGGCATTTGTATGTGTGTTTCTGTAGAGTGTAGCATAGTAGTGTGCCTGCGAATGTGTGTTACTGTAAAGTGCAGCCATGGCATTTGACATGCGTATGTGTGTTTCTTTAGAAGGCAGGAGTGGAGCGCAGTCACCATGTGAATGTGTGTTTCTGTAGAATGTGGTATGCAGTGGGAATGTGAATGTGTTTTTCTGTAAATTGCAGAACATCTATGAGTATGTGAATGTGTGTTTCCGTATCGTACAGTGCTGGAAATAGGTATTTGAATGTGTGTTTCTGTAGAGTGTACTAGGTAGGGGGCATGTGTTTGTGTGTTCCTTTTGAGTGCAGTATAGCCGTGGACATCGGAATTTATGTTTCTGTAGAGTATATTATGGTAGTGGAAATATTAATGTGTGGCTCTGAAGTGTGTGGTAAAGGCAGTGGACATGTGAATGTGTGTTTGTGTGCAGTGCAGGATAGCAGTGGGCATGGGAATGTGTGTTTATAGAGTATCAGATAAGAGTAATTATGTGAATGTGATTTAATGTCCAGTGCAAGAGAGCAGTGGGCATGTGAGTTTTTATGTCTGTAGAATGTACTGTTGATGTTGTAAAAAATGTGTTTATGTAGAGTGCAGGATGGCAGGGACAAATTGAATATGTTCTTCTGTTGAGTGGAATATGCAGTGGGCCTGGGAATATTTGTTTCTGTAGAGTGCATTGATGGCAGCATGTATGTGAATGTGTGTTTCTGTAGAGTGAAGTATGCAGTTGGAATGTAAATGTGTGTTTCTGTAAAGTACATTTACAATGGGCATGTAAATATGTTTTTCTTAAGAGTGCTGGATAGCAATTGACATGGGAATATGTATTTCTCTAGAGTGTGGGATAGAGTTTAGCATGTGAATGTTTGTATCTTTGGAGTGCAGCAACCAGTGGGCATGAGAAAGGGTGTTTTTGTAGAGTGCAGGATAGCATGGAAAATGGGACAGTTTATTTAAGTAGACTGCAGTGATTGCAATGGGAATGTGACTATTTGTTTCTGTAAAGTGCAGCACAGCAGTGGACATTGAAATGTGTGTTCATGTAGAGTGTAGTATAGCAATGAGTATGTGAATGTGTGTTACTGTAGAGTGTAGTATCCAGTAATAATGTGAATATGTTTTTCTTTAGAGAAAAGCACAGATGTGGGCATGTGATTGGAAGTTACTGTAGAATGCAGTGATGGCAGTGGGTATGTAAATGTATGTTTCTGTTGAGTCCAGGATAGCAGTTGGCATAGGAACTTGTGTTTCTGTAGAGGGCAGTACTTATTGAGCATGTGAAAATGTGTTTCTGTAGTGTGGAAATGTGTATTCAATGGACATGTGAATGTTTGTTTCTATGCAGTGCAGTAGGCAGTGGCATGTGAACATATGTTTCTGTCAAATTCAGCATAGCAGTAGGCACGAGTAGAGTGCAAGCTGATAGTGGCCATATGAATGTATGTTTCTGTAGAAGGCAGTGTAGGACCAGGCATATGTGTATATGGGACTGAAGAGTGAAGTATGCAATGGGCATATGAGTGTTTCTGTAGAATGCAGGGGAGCAATAGACATGGGAAAGTGTGTTTCTGTAGACTGAAAGATAAAAGTGTGCATGTGATTATGTGCTTCTGTAGACTGCAGTGATGGCAGTAGACATGTGAATATTTTTGTGTGTAGAGTGCAGGAAAGCTGTGGGCATGTGAATATATGTTTCTTTAGAATGAGGTGATGGCAGTTGGCATTTGAATGTATATTTCTACAAAGTGCACTACATAGTCGGCATGTTAACTGTGCTTGTGAAGAGTGAAGTAGGCAGTAGGAGTGTGAATGTGTATCTCTGCAGAGTGCAGGACAGCAGTGGGAATAGGAATGTGTGTCTGTAGAGTGCAGGACAGCAGTGGGCATTGGAATGTGTGCATCTGTAGAGTGAAGTATCCAGTGGGCCTGTGAATGTGTATTTCTGTAGAGTGCGTTGATGGCAGTGGGCATGTGAATATGTGATTCTTTTGAGTGCATTGATTGCACCAGTCATGTGAATGAGTGTTTCTGTAGAGTGCAGTATGCAGTGGTCATGGAAGTGTGTGTCTATAAAATGTACATTTGCAGTGGGCATGTGAATATGTGTTTCTTTAGAATGAAGAAGAGCAGTGGACATGTGAATTTGTGTTTCAGTACACAATGTGCCTGTAAATGTGTGATTGTGAGGAGTGCACTCTTGGCAGAAGGCAAGTGAGTGTGTGTCTCTGTAGAGTACACCATGCAGGGGACATGGAAATGAATATTTCTGTAGAATGCAGGATAACAGTGGGCATGTGAGTGTTTGTTACTTTAGAGTGCAGGTTGGCAATGGCCATATGAATGTGGATTTCTGCAGAGGGCAGTGTGTCACTAGGCATGTGAGTATATGTGACTGTACTGTGAAGTATGCAATGGACATATGAATGTGTGCTTCTGTAGACTGCATGAGAGCAATGAGCATGAGAAAGTGTATTTCTGCAGAGTGAAAGATATCAGTGGGCATGTGAATATGTGTTTCTGTAGAGTGCAGTGATGGCAGTGTGCATGTGAATGTGTTTTTGTGTAGAATGAAGGACACTTGTGGGGATGTGAATGTGTGTTTCTGTATAATGCAGTGATGGCAGTGGGCATTTGAATGGATATTTCTATAGAGTGCACTATATAATCAGCATGTGAACTGTGTTTGTTAGAGTGCCATAGGTGGTGTGAATGTGAATGTGTATTTCTGTAGAGTATAGGACAGCAGTGGACAATGGAATGTGTGTTCCCGTAGACTAGTATAGCAATAGGCCTATGATTTTTGTTATTGTAGAGTGCAGTGATGGCAATGGGCATGTGATTTTGTGTCTGTGAATTGAAGGATCACAGTAGCGATGTGAATGTGTTTTTCTTTCGAGACAGGAACAGATGTGGGCATGTGAATCTGTGTTAATGTAGAGTGCAGTGATGGGAGTGGGCATGTGAATGTGTGTTTCTCTAGAGTACAGTATAGGAGTAGACATGTGAAGTTGAGTTTCTGTACAGTTAAGTATGCAATGTGCCTGTAAATGTGTATTATTAGGAGAGCAGTCTTGGCAGTGAACATGTGAATGTGTGTTTCTCTAGAGTTCAGTTTACAGTGGACATGGGAATGAGTATTTCTATAGAGTTCAGTATAACAGTGGTCATTTGAGTGTTTCTGTAGAGGTCAGATTGGCAATGGTCATTTGAATAGGTGTTTCTGTAGATGGCAGATCTTCACTGGGCATGTGGGTATATGTGACTGTAGAGTGAACCATGCAACAGGCATATGAATGTATGTTTCTGTAGAGTGCAGAAGATCAGTGGGCAGGGGACACTGTGATTCTGTATACTGAAAGATCACAGTGGCCATGTGAATATGTCTTTCTGTAGAGTGCAGTGATGGCAGAAGTCATGGGAATGTGTTTTTGTGTAGAGTGCAGGAACGAAGAGGCAATGTGAATACATGTTTCTGTAGTGTGCAATAAGCGGTATGACTGTGAATGTGTTTTTGTGTAGAATGCAGGACAGCTTTGGGTATGTGAATCTGTATTTCTTTTGTAGTGCAGTGATGGCAGTGGGTATTTGAATGCATGTTTCTATAGAGTGCACTAAGTAGTGGGCATGCGAACTGTGATTGTATAGAGTGCAGTAGGCAGGAGAAATGTGAATGTGTATTTCTATAGAGTGCAGGGCAGCAGTGCACATTGCAATGTGTGTTCTTGTAGAGTGAAATATAGCAATGGGCCTGTGAATATGCACTGCTGTAGAGTGCAGTGATGGCAGTGGGCACGGTAATGAGTGTTTCTTTTGAGAGCATTGATGGTATGTGCATCTGAATATGTGTTTCTAGCAGTGAAGTATGCAGTGGATATGTGAATGTTGTTGATGTAGAATGAAGGATAGCGCTGGGCATGTGAATGTGTTTTGTGTAGAGTGCAGGACATCAGTGGGCATGGGAATGTGTGTTTGTAGAGTGTAGGATAGAAGTCAGTATGTGAATGTCTGTTTCTGTAGAGTGCAGTTATGGCTGTGGCCATGTGAGTATGTGTTTGTGTATAATGTCAGATGGTTGTTGGCATGTACAAGTGTGTTTCTGTAGAGTGCAGGATAGCAGTGGGCATGATAATGTGTGTTTCTATAGAGTGCAGTGATGGCAGTGGTCATGGTAAGACGTGTATTTCTGTATAGCGTAAAATAGGAGTAGGCATATGAATGTGTGTTTCTGTAGATAACATCAATGGAAATGAGCATGTTAATGTGTGCTACTGTAGAGTGCAGAAAGTCAGTGGTCATTTAAATGTGTATATCTGTAGAGTTCAAGGTGCCATGGGCATTGCAATGTGTGTATCTGCAGAATACAAGACAGCAGTGGCCTGTGAATGTGTGTTTCTGCAAAGTGCAGTATGGAGTGTCTGTGAATATGTGCTTCTATAGAGTACAGTGATTATAGTGGGCATGTGACTATGGTTTTTTGAAGAGTGAAGGAAAGCTATGGACACGTGAATATGTGTTTCTTTGAAGTGAGGTGACTGCAGTTGGCATTTGAATGTATATTTCTATAAAGTGTCCTATATAGTGGCCATGTGATGGAGTGTTTGTTTAGAGTGTGTTAGGCAGTGAGAATGTGAATATGTGTTCCTGTAGATAGGGAAAGTGCAGTGGAAATGTGAATGTGTACCTGTAGAGTGCTGGACAGCAGTGGGCATTGGAATGTGTGTTTCTCTAGAGTGAAATATATTAATATGCCTGTGAATGTGAATTACTGTGTAGTACAGTCATGGCAGTGGGCATGGTGATGTGTTTCTTTTGAGGGCATTGATGACAGAGGCATGTGAATGTGTGTTTCTATGAAGTGCATCATTCAGTGGGTATGTGAATGTGGGTTTCTGTAGAGTGCAGGATGGCAGTGGGCATGAGAATGTCCATTTGTATAGAATGCAGGACATCAGTGGGCATGGGAATGTGTGTGTGTTTGTGTGTTTAGTAGATATTTTCTTTATTTACATTTCAAATGTCATCCTCTTTCCTCATTTCCCCTCCGAAAACACAATATCTCCTCCCCCTCCCCATGCTCACAAACCCACCCACTGCTGCTTCCTGGCCCTGGCATTCCACTACACTGGGGCATAGAGCCTTCACAGGACCAAGGGCCTCTCCTCCCGTAGATAATTGACAAGGCCATCCTCTGCTGCATATAGAGCTGAAGCCATTGGTCCCTCCGTGTATACTCTTTGGTTGGTAGTTTAATTCCTGGGAGATCTTAGAGTACTGGTCGGTGGGAATGGATGTCTTTAAAGTGTACATTAGAAGTACATAAGGGAATGTGTCTATTTGTAGAGTGCAATGATGGCTTTAAGCATGTGAGTATGTGTTTCTGTACAGCGCTGGATGGGTGTTGGCATGTACAAGTGTTTCTGTAGAGTGCAGGATAGCAGTGGGCATGTGAATGTATGCTTCTCTAGAGTGCAGGATGACAGTGGACATGTGAATGTGTGTTTCTACAGGGGGTGGCACAGCAGTTAGCATGGAAATATGCGTCTGTAGAATGCAGGACAGCACTGGGCTTGGAATGTGTGTACATGTAGCATGAAATAGGTAATGGGCCTGTGAAATATGAATTTCTGTAGAGTGTATTGATGGCAGTGGGGTGTGAATATGTGTTTCTTTTGAGTGCATTGATGGCACCAGGCATGTAAATGACTATTTCTCTATAGTGTCCAGAATGCAGTAGCCATGTACATGTGTGTTTCTCTAAAATATATTTGCAGTGAGCATGTGAATATGTGTTTTTGTAGAGTATAGTATGCAGTGTACATGTGACTGAGTGTTTCCTTAGAGTGAAGGCTAAAAGTGGGCATGTGAGTGTCTGCTTCTGTACAGTGCAGGTTGGCAGTGGCCATATAAATGTGTGTTTCTATAGAAAGAAATGTGGCACTGGGCATGTAAGTATATATGTGAATGTAGAATGTATGAAATGGGCATATGAATGTGTGCTTCTGTAGATTGCAGGAGAGCAGTGGGCAGATGAATATGTGTTTCTGTAGAGTACAGTATGCAGTATGAATGTTAATGTGTTTTTTTTTTTTAGAATTCAGGACAGCTGTGGAGTTGTGAATATTTGTTTATAGTGCAGTGATAGTAGTGGGCATTGGAATGTATATTTCTATTCAGTGCTTTATATAGTGGGCATGTGAACTCTGTGTGGAATGCAGTAGGCAGTGGGAATGTGAATGCTGTTTCTATATAGTGCAGCAAAGCAGTGGGCATTAGAATATGTTTTCCTGTAGAGTGAAATACAGCAATGGGCCTGTGAATGTGTGCTACTGTAGAGTACAGTGATGGCAGTAGACACGGTAATGTGTTCATTTTAAGGGCATTGAAAGCAGCAGCATGTGAATGTGTGTTTCTATGTAGTGCAATATGCAGTGGGTATGTGAATGTGTGTTTCTGTAGAATGCAAAATGGCAGTGGACATGTGAATGTGTGTTTCTGTAGTGTGGGGAACAACAGTGGAATGGGAATGTATGTCTGTACAATTCAGGAAAGCAGTGAAATTGGATTGTGTGTATCTGTAAAGTTAAGTATGCAGTGGGCCTGTGAATGTGTATTACTGTATGAGTACATTGATAGCAATGAGCATCTGAATATGTGTTTATGTTAAGTGCTCTGATGACAGCAGGCATGTGTATGTGTGTTTCTGTAGAATACAGTGGAAATGAGAACAAGTATATCTGTAGAGTTCAGGATAACAGTGGGCACATGACTATTTCTATGGAGTGTAAGTTGGCAGTGGGCATATGAAGGTGTGTTTCTGTGGAGGGCAGTGTGGCACTGGAAATGTGGTGTGTAAATGTCACTGTAGTGTGAAGTATGCAATGGGCATATGAATATGCATTTCTGTAGAGAGCAGGATGGCTTTGGGAACGTGAATGTGTTTTTCTGTAGAGTGCAGGAAATCAGGTGGCATGGAAATGTGTATTTGTTGAGTGTAGGATAGTAGTAAGTAAGTGAATATGTGTTTCTGTAGAGTGTAGAGATAGAAGTGGCCATATAAAAGTGTGCTTCTCTAAAGTATAGGATAGCAGTGAACATGTGAAAGTGTGATTCTGTCGAGTGCAGTACTTATTGTGCATGTGAACGTGTATTTCTGTAGAGTACAGTATAGAGTGGCAAGTGAATGTGTGTTTCAGTAGAGAGCAGGACAACAATGGGTAAGTCAATGTGTGGTTTTGTAGAGAGAAGGATGGCAGTGTGCATGTGAACACGTGTTTCTGTAGAGGTCAGTGATCACAGTGTATATGTGAATGCGTTTCATTAGAGTGCAAAGTAGCAGTGGGCATGTGAATGTTTGATTCTATGCAGTGCAGGGTGCAGTGTGCCTGTGAATGTTTCTCAGGAATGCAATTTTGGCAGTGGTCATGTGAAATTGTATTTCTTTTGAGTTTATTGATGGCAGTGGGCAAGTGAATGTGTGTTTCTGTAGAGTACAGTATGCAGTGAACATGTGAATGTGTGTTTCTATGCAGTGTTCTTTACAGTAGGCATGTGAATGTATGTTTCTGTAGAGATCAGGATAACAATGGGCATGTGAATTGTGTTTTGTATAGTGCAGGATGGCAGTGTGCATGTGAATATGTGTTTCTGTGGAGTGTAGTGATTACAGTGGGCATGTGAATATGTTTTTCATTAGAGTGCAGGATAGCAGTGGGCATGTGAATATGTGATTCTGTAAAGTGCAGTATTCATTGTGCCTGTGAGTGTGTGTTTCTAAGGAGTGCACTTTTGGCAGTGGGCACGTGAATGTGTGCTTCTTTTTAGCACATTGATGTAAGCAGGCATGTGAATGAGTGATTCTGTAGAGTGCAGTGATAGCAGTGGGCATGGGCTCATGTGTTTCTGTAGAATGTAAGATAGTAGTGGGCATGTGAATGTGTTTCTGTAGAGTTTAGATATGGAAGTGGGCATGGTAAAATATGTATTTCTGTGTTGTATATGAAAGCAGTAGGCATGGGAATGTGTGTTTCTGTAGAGTACAGTGTGAGGTGGGCATGGCAGTGTGTTTTTCTATGCAGTCCTGTTGGCAGTGGCAATGTGAATGAGTGTTTCTGTAGAGTGCAGTGATGGCACTTCGGATGAGACTGTGTTTCTGTAGAGTACTTTATGGCAGTGGGCATGGGGTCACATGTTTCTTAGAGTGTAAGATAGCAGTGGTCATTTGAATTTGTGTTTTTATAGAGAGCATTACGTATTGTGTAAGTGATCATGTGTTTCCTTACAGTGCAGTATTCACTGCACATGTGAATGTGTGTTTCTGTAGAGAGAAAGAAAACACTAGGAATATGAGTGTGTAGGACAGCAGTGGGCATTGGAATTTGTATTCCTATAGAGTGTAGTATAAGCCTGTGCATGTGTTTTCATCTAGAGTGCAGTGATAGCAAGGGGCAAGTGCCTGTGTTTCTGTAGAGTGCAAGAGCACAGTGTCCATGTGAATGTGTGTTTCTGTAGAGTGCATCATAGGTAATACAAGTGTGTGTGTGTGTGTGTGTGTGTGTGTGTGTGTGTGTGTGTGTGTGTTTAATTCAGTGATGGTAATGGGCATGTGAGTGATTTTTTCTGTAGAGTACAGGACAGCAGTAGGTATTGAAATGTGTGTTCCTGCAGAGTGTACTATAACAATAGCCCTGTGAATGTGTGTTACTGTAGAGTGCAGTAATATCAGTGGCCATGGGATTATGTTTCTTTACAGTGCAGAATCACAGTGTCCATGTGAATATGTGTTTCTGTAGAGTGTAGTATGCACTTGGAATGTGAATGTGGTTTTCTGTAGAGACAAGGACAGAGGTGGGTATGTGAATGTGTGTTACTGTAGAGTGCAGTGATGGCAATGGGCATTTGAATATGTGTTTCTGTAGACTGATGTAAAGCAATAAGCATGTGAATGTGTGTTTCTGTAGAGTGCAGGGTTGGCACTTGGCATGTAAATATGTGTTTCCATACAGTGTAGTATATTGTTGGCATGAAAATGTGTGTTTCTGGAAATTACATTATGTAGTAGGCATGAGAATGTGTGTTTGTGTAGAGTACAATATGGCTGGGGCATGAGAATGTGTGTTTTGTAGAGTGTAGGAGGCAGTAGCAATGTGAATGTGTGTTTCTCTGGAGTGCAGGATAGCAGTGGACATGTGAATGTGTGCTTCTGTAGAGTGCAGGGATGGCAGTGGACATGTAAATTTGTGTTTTTTAGAGTGTAGGGTGACATAGGGAATATGTATGTTTCTGTTGAGTAAAGCAGTGGTCATGTGAATGTGTGTTTCTGTAGAGTGTAGGTTAGCAGCTCTCATGTGGGTTTATGTTTCTGTAGAGTACAGACTAGCAGAGGGCATTTGAACATGTTTTTCTGTGGAGTGTATAAATTCCATTGGACATGTATTTGTTTATGTAGAGTGCAGGGTTGACAGTGGGCATTTAAATTTGTGTTTCCTTAGGGTGCAGCATGGCAGTGAGAATATGAATGTGTGTTTCTGTTGAGTGCAGTATGCATTGGGCATGTGAATGTGTCTTTCTTTAATGTGCAGAATGGCAGTGGTTGTGTGAGTGTGTGTTTCTGCAGAGGGTAGTATGCAGTGGGCATGTGAGTGTTTGTTTCTGTAGAGTGTAAAATGACAGTTGGCATGTGAATATTTGTTTCTGTTGAGTGCAGGATAGCAGTAGGCATGTGTTTTGTGTTTTTGTAGAGTGCAGGTTAGCATTTGGCATGTACGTTTGTGTTTCTGGCAGAGGATCTGTGAATGTGTGTTTCTGTAGAGTGCAGGAAGGCAGTGGAAATGAGAATGTGTGTTTCTGTAAAATTCTTTATTCTGTAGTGATGTTAATATGTTTTTATGTAAAGTGCAGTATGTAGCGGGCATGGGAATGTGTTCTTTTTAGAATGCAGTATGACAGTTGGTATGTGAATATGTGTTTCTGTAGACTTCATGGATGGCAGTTGGCATGTAAATGTATGTTTCTATAAAGTGTAGCAATGCAGTGACTATGTGAATATGTATTTCTCTAGAGTGTAGTATGGCAGTGGTCATGTGAATTAGTGGTTTTTTTGGAATGCAGGATAAAAGTAGGTATATGAAGTTTTGTGTGTAGAGTGCAGCTTTGCAGTGGTCATGTCAATATGTGTTTCTGTAAAGTGCTTGATATCAGTGGGCATGTGAGTGGAGGTGCCTACAGAGACCATCATGTATTTTGTAGTTATACATTTTACAGAGTTCAGATGTGAGAAATGTGCCTGTGAGTGTTTTTCCTGGGGAGTAGAAATGGGCACAGTAGGCATGTGAGTCCTGATACCTACCAATGCCATAACTTGGCAGTGTACTTGTGAGTCCATATAACCCCAGAGCAGAGTTCAGCTTGGAACTCTGAGTGTATGTGCCTGCAGTTTCATAGTGGTTAGTAAGTGGCTTCAGTTGCACAAGGCCCAGTTTTTGATAAACATGTGAGATAAGATGCCTGCTGACAGAGGACATAGGTGGGCATTGGACATGTGAGTGTTGGTGCTGGTAGAGAGAAATGGATGCTATGGATATGGGACTGCAGTCACATATCAATTCTTGAGCTGGGTTGTTGACATGTTACTGCAGATTCCTTCACAGGCCAGACAGTCATTGGTTTGTGAGTACAGGTGTCTCTAGAGTACAGAGAGGTGCAGTGGGAGAGTTCATGCAGGGGTATGCAGAGATCAGAGGGAACTGAGCATGTGAGTGCAAGTGCTATAGAGACCAGCAAAGGGCTGTGTGTGTAGGCATGTAGTTGCCTGTAGAATCCAGGGAAGAGCTGTAGGTATGTGAGTGCAGGTGCATGCAGAGGAAAGAGAAGGCAAGTGGACCTGGAGCCCAGGTGCCTGCAGAGGGCAAGTGTGACTGGAAATGGGTATAGAAATACCTGCAGAGAACAGAGAAGTCAGCATGTTAGTTCATCTTCCTCCTGAGTACAGGATTGTAGTTTACCCATGAGTGTATATGTCTCCAAAGGTCAGAAGGGGGAGTTTGGCCTGTGAATGCAGGTGCCTACAGAAGCAAGGAAAGGGAAGTGGGCATTTGAGTGCAGGACCCTTCTGAGGGCTAAGTTAAGCAGTAGGTATTTGAGGGTCCATGCCTGAAGATACCATGAATGCAGTGGGCATGTGAGGACAGGTGCTAGCAGACACCATGAGGGCAATGGCCTTGTGAGCATAGTGAAGGGCCATGACCAGAGGTGGGCAGTAGACATGTTTGTTCAGATTCATACAGAAGCCAAGTAGTCACTGTGTATGTGAATGGAGTGTATGGAGTGCCAGAAAGGTGTAATTGGCAGGGGAGGCTGGGTAAGTGCAGGGGCATAGGTCATGTAGTTCATGTGCCTGCAGAGGCCAGAATGGACTGGTTGTCATGAGTAACCCAGTGCCGGGAGAATGCAAGGTTTCAGTTGACGTTAAGGTGCAGATTCCTGCAGAGTACAGGATTCCCATATCACAAACATGCCAGCAGAGTCCAGACAAGGCAGTGGGCCTGTGAGTTCATGTTCATGGAGAAGGAACAGAGATGCAGTGGTAACATGGGTGTGTGTACCTGCAGAGGCCACAGAGTATCAGAGAGCATGTGAGTGCAGTGCCCTGCAGAATCCAGGCTGGCAGTGTGCCTGTGAATGCAGTTGCCTGCAGAACAGGAAGGGTTTGGTGAGTACGTAAGTGTAAGTGCCTGAAGATGCCAGTGGAGGGCACTGTGTGTTTCAGTCCAACTATCTGCAGAGAGCAGAATAGAGCAGTTTGCATATCATTGTGGGTCCTGCAGAAGTCAGATCGCTACTGTGTGCTGTGAATGCATGAGACTGCAGAAGACAAATGATGGGCAGTAGGCATGTGTGTGCAGGTGTCAGGAGGCCAGTGTCATGTGAGTGCAGCTAAGCACCAAGATCAGATGTGGGTAGTAGACATGCAGTTTATGCAGATCCCTGTCCAAGACAGGCAGTCATTGGAATGTGAACACTTGTGGAAAAGCCAGAGAAAGGCAGTGGGTAGGTAACAGATTGCAGAGCCATGGGTGTCAGTGAGTGTGACTATATGTGCCTGCAGAGGTGGGCAGGGCAGTGGGCATGTGAATGCTGTTGACTGTTACAGAACCTGGCAATAGGCATGGGATTATAGAAGCCTACAGAAGCCAGAAAGAGGCAAGGAGCACTTGTTTGCAAGTGCCTGCAGGGGACAGAGAAGGGCAGTGGACCTGTGAGTAAAAGCCCCTGCAGTGGCCTCAGTGTGGCATTGGGTACTTCAATACAGGTGTCTGGGGAAGATGGTTGGGGACAGTAGGCATGAGAATCGTGCTTCATGCAGAGAGGCCAGGGTGGTTAGTGGCCACATGTACTCAGGTGCCTTTCATAGGCCAGGCATGTGTTGTCAGTGTGAATAGAGATGCATGTAGATGCCCGAGATGCAATGGACATGTGAGTGCAGGTGTCTGCAGATGTGATAACTGGAAGGTTTCAATCTGAGTGCAGGTGCTTACAGAGGCAACAGAGAAGAATTGGACATGGGACTACAGTTGCCTGCTGAGGACACAGGCGCAATGAATATGTGTGTGCAGCTTTGCACAGAGGCCATTGTGCCTGTGAGTTCATGTTCCTGCTGAGGACAGATTGCAATGGAGACAAAAGTGTAGGTGCCTGCTGATGTCTCAAGTTGAGGATTAACCTGTTAGTGCAGGTGAGTGCAGGGGCTAGGGAAGGGACCTGGGCAAATAAGTGCAGGAGTCTTCAGAAGACTAGGTTATGTGGGGACATTGGGCTATACACAGACAAGCTGGTCTCCAGTTGAGTTGAGGTCTGAACTCTAGTAGAACCTGATGGGTGGCAATTCCCACCTACATGGGACAGAAGCCGTTCCCTCATGTCTTCTGGTCCCCTGGCTCCTGTTGAAGTTACCACCCCCACATTCCCCACAAGAGAGGATAGTGGCTAGCAGTCATGTACACAATGTCCCAAGCTTCTGACCTTCAGGCTAGACTTCTCCCAGTTACCTAGCAACAACAAGATAACAAGTCCACTATAAGAGGGGCTGCTTGGCCCACTCCTCACTCTCTTAAGCTTTTACTTTCTTTACTCTCCCTCTTACTCTCTCTCTCTTACTCTTTTAAGCTTTTACTTTCTTTAGTCTCTCTCTAAGCCCTCTCTCTCTAAGCCTTCACTTTTCTTACACTCTAACTCTCTTCTCTCTTTCCTTTCCCCCTTCTCTCCTATTGGCCATGGCCAGTCTCTCTCTCTCTCTCTCTCTCTCTCTCTCTCTCTCTCTCTCTCTCTCTCTCTCCTCCTCCTCCTCCTCCTCCTCCTCCTCTCTCTCTCTCTCTCTCAACTTCTCTCTTCCTCCGTGCCTTTCTATATACTAAAGCTCTAAAACCATAGACTGCCTCTGTTCATCAAGGCCAGGACTAAGGACTCTCACCTGTGTTGGAACCTCTCTCCCCCTGCCCTCTTCCCATATCTCCAGGGTGTGGTGCTGTCCTGGGGCCCCTATTCTGTTCTTAGCTTTTCTTCCTACTGTATCCAGCATGGGATGCCAGAGACTGATAACCTGGTACTAGGGGCGTCCCCTTGTCCACCCCCTGCCATGTGGGGTCAGTGGCTTCACACAGCTAGATGCCCACCCAGGGCTGTGTGAAAAGCATCTGGCAGTCCTCCCATGTCCACCTGCCCAGAGCACAGGAACTCGGGTGGGATGCGGGCTCTCTCCCTCCCTGATCTTCCACTACACCCACAGCCCCGCAAGGTTAAACTGTGGGTATTTGAGTGTCCATGCCTGCATTTATCACAAAGGCATGTGACAGCAGGTCCAAGCCAACACCAGAGGGGTAGTGGTCATGATAAATTCCCATATCTTCCCTTTTCTCCATACAACCTGTCACATATAGTGGGCAGCATTAAGAAAAGATCAACATGTGACACACCTCCTCCAACAAAGCCACATATACTCCAACAAGGCCCTACCTTCTAACAATACCACTCCCTATGAGACTATGAGGGTTGTATCCATTCAAACCATTACACCAGAAAAAGCCACTAGTCAATATAGGGAAAAAGAACTAACAGATATAAACACCAACATTATATAGACAACCAGGGGTGACCACCAAACATTCATACTACTGGATAGGAGGATACAGTGACTGTAAGAAGAAACCAAACTGCAGCCATTTTGAATAAAACTTGTATTTTTGAATGGGAAGTGTCAAATAAAGTTTAAGTTCCCAAGACCTCCCTAAGAAACTGACATCCTGAATGACAGCAAGTGACTGTCATGGATGACTGACATCCAGGTTGACAAGTTGAGATATGAAGGCTAGTCAAGTTGTCCCTATACAGTTGAATAAACCAACCCAGGATAAATGTACCATGAAGACATGTTCCTAAGGAAGTCCCAATCTCTAAATCCTGATTAGTAGGATAACTTGGCAGAGATGTTTATGGATTGAAATCATGAAATCACTTGTGGTGGTTTTAATATTCTTGGCCCAGGGAGGGGCACTGTTAGGAGGTGTGGCCATGTTGGAGGAAGTGTGTCACTGTGGATGTAAACTTTGAGACCCTCCTCCTAGCTGCCTGAAAATAGTCTTCTCCTGAGTGCCTTTGGATCAAGATGTAGAATGCTCAGTCCCTTCTCCAGCACCATGCCTGCCTGGATGCTGCCATGCTCCTGCCATGATTATAATTGACTGAAGCTCTGAACCTGTAAGCCAGCCCCAATTACATATTGTCCTTATAAGTGTTGCCTTGGATCTCTGCTTAGGTTCCCAGTACCCTGGCTCTCCAGCTTCCTCCCACATCTACCAAACTTACTGGGACCCCCTTCCTTTTCCTTAGCCTGTCACAGCAGCACTTGGTCTCCTCAGAAACCCATACTCTCCTCAGGTGCCATGGCTCATCACACCCCACCTGAAGCAGGACAACCATTGCATAGGCTTGGGCACTAGCACAAACACCAGTCACTTGCTGGAGGAAGAGGTCTGGACACTGTAGTGGCCTCCCTGTGTATGTTAACCCTATAGCACTCTACCTGCTCTTCTGGCAGTTCAAGGTCTTTGAAGGGTCCCTGATCAAGCTTACCTTGAGACACACTCATGGTTTTGTGAACTTTGACAGCCCAGCATTAACAGAAGCAGCCAAACTCACATTCAATGGTATTCACTTTGATCTGGAGAACCGATAGACCCTGAGGCTAGAGTTTGCCAAAGCCAACAGCAAGATAGCAAAGAGCAAACTAATAGGGACACCAAATCCCACCAATGTCCACCCTGCCCTAGGAGCACACTTGATCACAAGAGACTCTTATGACCTTATGGGAGCTGCTATGATTCCTGCATCCCTACACCAGGAAGCTGACCCCAGCCATTTCACCAACTACATTAACCTACACAGCTGTCACTAGTGCTGCTGCTTCATCCCTACATGCTGAGATGCACTGGTTCCCCTCATCTGATATTACTCAGCAAGGATGGAAATATTGCCAGTTCTGTTAGCAACTCAGTTTTGTTACCCTGGAGTTGGTCGTGGGCTGTGCGGGGCCAAAACAGTGCTCTGACTTCACTGCCACTCAAGGCCTGTGTGGAACTTCTGCTTCCGTCTAGACACTGAATCTGAAGCCTGACTCATGGAATGGCTCTGGTTTTCTTCCCCCTTTCTCCAAGGCCTTCAGGAGGATCAGGGGACCTTACTGGGATACCTAGGCCCAGCTTGCAGACATCACTGGGACCCACATCCTGACCTCCTGCTCAAACTTGTTTCTATAGTTCCCCATCAAGGAAAAGGAATGTTTAATTTTGCATGTTTATGAATTGTTATACTTGTTATATATTGTGCATATGGTTTGTTCTCACACTGTCACTGTAGCAGCATGTCTTGACACTAGAGGCTGTTCAAGTCTATTCCTTTGACTTCTGCACCAACCCTGCTTCAGGTGGGGCTGAGTCTTGTGACCACATCTGCCTTAGGGGCCCTAGCTCCTAACACATGCATACACACTTGCAAACTCTATCCTCGTTCAGCAGGAGATCCACAGCCTCTGAATTTCACTTCAAATCAGAGTCCTGCATTATCTCCTACTCCAGGGACCCAATAAGTCTAAGAAGCCTTCCTTGTGCTTGCCTGCCTCATTTTACCCCACTCTGCCACTGCTCCTCATTCCTCCTGAACTTTGAAACCAACAAAAGCATGAAAAGTATTTCTGGACTCTGTGTAATAAAATATATGGATCATAAGGGTTGTTCATATGTATACCATTAATTATTGAAGAGGCCTTATTGAGCCTGTTAGGTAATTTTAATGCTTGACACCTGAGGAAGAAAAGGTTTTTCCATTCTTCACAACCAGCCTTTGGTTTAAGAATATTGAGATGGATGATAAATTGTGTGATTTTGTTTAATGTTACAAGCATGTCCTTGTTTTACCTTTCACCTCAGCTCCAGTGTTTGGTCATTTCACATGTGGGCAACATCTGCAGGTAACTGTTGCAATTGGTGACTTCATGAGAATGTGAAGGTGGATCATAAATGAAATGCAAAATAAAAACCTAAAGTGCCAAAAAAGAGCTGCATTGGCTATGGAGTCTGTTCACAGTAACAGAAAACCTAACAAAAACAGAAGTTGATACTAGGAGTGGGGTATTGCTGTGATATCCCTGACCACACTTTTGTTTGTAAGAATATGGAGTTTGGGACTTTAGAAAGCAGTGAAATGCTTTATGTGTGGCTTAATTGGTCATCCTAGTAGGAATATGGAAAATACTGGCGTTGAGCATGATTTGAACTGTGCAGACCAAGCCCAAGAGGTTTCAGGGGAGATGAATTTTAGTATGCGGCCTATAGACTGTTCTTGTGATATTTTAGTGAAGAATGTGGCTGCTTTTTGGCTTTGTCTGTAGAATCTACCTAAAGCTAAGGAAAAGAGATTTATATTAATTGCACTGACAATGGAAGTCTGGAAAAAGCCCAACAAAAACTTTGTTTTCTGATTTAGCCTCATGAAAAGTGTTCTGATCAAGCCTATCAAGCTTAGAAAGAAAAAATATATAATATATAGTTCATGTAACAAAAAAGCACCAGGAAGTGAAATGGAATTGAATCCGTTGTTCAAGGAGATAAACAGATTAAGGAAGTGATGATCTCAGGGCAAGATCCCGCCCTATATTTTTTTTTGTTTGTTTGTTTGTTTACGTTTGCAGTTAAAAGAGTTATGTCATGTTGGGTGTTATTACATGATTATTGTTTTCATTTTGACTTTTAATCTGGAATGAACTACAATCCAGATATGGAGTGCACACTTGTGATCCAGATCTTGAGGCTGAAAAACACAGGCTTTTGTTCTGGATCTTGAGGAATAGTGGCCACATAAAGCTTAAGTTCAGGCATGGTGGCACATGCCTTTAATCACAGGAGACAGAGATAAGCAGATCTCTTGAGTTCAAGGCCAGCCTTGTACAGAGCAAGCTCCAGGTTAAGAAAAGCTTAAGTCCATGTGTGGTGGTACATGCCTTTAATTCCAGCATTCAGGAGACAGGCATGCAGATCTCTGAGTTCAAGGTCAATCTACAGAGCAAATTCCAGGACAGCTAAGCTTAAGCAGTGACAGAGTTTGAAAACAGAAAGCTGGTGATAATGTAATTGAAGGGGGACCATGCTCCAGCTCCAGCAAACAGCAGAACTCATCAGCTTTCGTCATGTGTCTCTGACTTTAAAGTCAAGAATAGAAGAGACTATTGGGAAATATCAATTAATGCTGGTAAGTTCGAACTAAGAAATTAGCAGTGATTATGAAGAGACCAACATCACTGAGGTCAAATCTTCTGGCAAGTATTTTCTGAGAACACAAAGAAGTTGTGGTTCAGATATATCCAAGGTTGTACCTCATGCTCCAGCTGAACTTGGTAATGTGTGAGAATCACCTAGATAGTACTGGTTTTGAAGGCATGAAGGAGTCATGGAGAGCAACTGAGGGTTGACATTGTGAGAGGCCAGAGAAGGCCATTGGTGAAAGTGCAGCCACAGTTGCAATTGACAGCCCAGGACTGGAGGAGTAGTGTAAAGAAGTTGAGATTTGGCACCATGAAGGGAGCCTATCAGTGTCTTTTGTTGAAGCCTAGTTACAGTAGAATATCCCAGTGTTTTTGGGAAAACAGTACCATGGTATGACCACCAATAACAACAGCAGCAGTGGAAAGGAGTCAACCGAAATGCTACAGAGGGCAGAGCTGGAGATGTGACCCTTTGGAGGAGACCAGATGATCATCTATAGATCCCAGACATTGGAACAAGAATCTGTAAACTTGAGAGGATAGGTTTCTGCCCAGCCCGGGATGGATTTTCCTGAGCAACGGCAGTAGACATCTTGGTTCCAGGACTCTGCTGAGAGTAGTCTGCATAGGTGAGAGTGTGGACTACAGAAGCAACAAAGCTTCTGGGACAAGTCCTGTTTTGGGCCTTCATCTTCAGCCAGGAGGGAGGTCTGACTGCCAGATATGTGTGCACCTTCCCTGTAAGAGGAAAGCTTGCCTGCAGAGAGTGCTCTGACCACTGAAACTCAAAGGAGAGAGCTTGTCTCCAAGGTCTGCTGATAGAGGCTAACAGAATCACGAGAGGAAAAATCTCTAACAAGAGACAACTAAAACAACTAACTCCAGAGATTACCATATGGAGAAAGGTAAACATAAGAATCTTACTAACAGAAACCAAGACCAATCACCATCATCAGAACCCAGCACTCCCACCTTGCCCAGTCCAGGGCACACCAACACACCTGAAAAGCTAGACCTGGATTTAAAAGCATATCTCATGATGATAGTAGAGGACTTCAAGAAGGACCTTAATAACTCACTCAAAGAAATACAGGAGAACACTGCTAAACAGGTAGAAGACCATAAAGAGGAAGCACAAAAATCCCTTAAAGAATTGCAGGAAAACACGACCAAAAAGGTGATGGAATTGAATAAAGCCATCCAAGACCTAAAAAGGGAAGTAGACACAATAGAGAAAACACAAAATGAGGCAACACTGGAGATAGAAAATCTAGGAAAGAAATCTGTAGCAATAGATGTGAGCACAAGCAACAGAATACAAGAGAGGGAAGAGAGAATCTCAGGTGCAGATGATTCCATAGAGAACATCACCACAATAATAAAAGAAAATGGAAAATGCATAAAAATCCTAACTCAAAACATCCAGGAAATCCAAGGGACAATGAGAAGACCAAACCTAAGGATAATAGGAGTAGATGAGAATGAAGATTTTCAACTCAAAGGGCCAACAAATATCTTCAACAAAATTATAGAAGAAAACTTCCCAAACCTAAAGAAAGAGATGCCCATGAACCTATAAGAAGCCTACAGAACTCTAAATAGACTGGACCAGAAAAGAAATTCCTCCCGACACATAATAATCAGAACAACAAATGCACTAAATAAAGATAGAATATTAAAAGCAGTAAGGGAAAAAGGTCAAGTAACATATAAAGGCAATCCTATCAGAATTACAACCGATTTTTCACCAGAGACTATGAAAGCCAGAAGATCCTGGACAAATGTTATACAGACACTAAGAGTATACAAATGCAAACCCAGGCTACTATACCCAGCCAAACTTTCAATTACCATAGATGGAGAAACAAAAGTATTCCACGACAGAACCAAATTCACATATTATCTTTCCAGGAATCCTGCCCTTCAAAGAATAATAACAGAAAAAAACAATACAAGGATGGAAACCATGTCCTAGAAAAAGCAAGAAGGTAATTCCTCAACAAACCTAAAAGAAGACAGCCACAAGAACAGAATGCCAACTTTAACAACAAAAATAATAGGAAGCAACAATTACTTTTCCTTAATATCTCTTAATATCAATGGACTAAACTCCCCCAATAAAAAGACATAGACTATCAGACTGGCTAAACAAACAGGACCCAACATCTTGCTGCTTACAGGAAACCCATCTCAGAGAAAAAGATAGAGACTACCACAGAATGAAAGGCTAGAAAACAATTTTCCAAGGAAATGGACTAAAAAACAAGCTGGAGTAGCCATTCTAATATCTAATAAAATTGACTTTTAACCCAAAGTCATCAAAAAAGTCATGGAGGGGCACTTCATACTCATCAAAGGTAAAATCTTCCAAGAGGAACTCTCAATTCTGAATATCTATGCTCCAAATGCAAGGGCAGCCACTTTCATTAAAGAAACTTTAGTAAAGCTCAAAGCACACATTGCACCTCACACAGTAAGAGTGGGAGACTTCCATACACCACTTTCACCAATGGACAGATCATGGAAACAGAAACTAAACAGGGACACAGTGAAACTAACAGAAGTTATGAAACAAATGGATCTAACAGATATCTACAGAACATTTTTTCCTAAAACAAAAAGATATATCTTCTTCTCACCACCTCATGGTACGTTCTCCAAAATTGACCACATAATTGGTCACAATACAAGCCTCAGCATATACAAAAATATTGAAATTTTCCCATGAATCCTAGCAGGTCACCATGGACTAAGGCTGAATTTCAATAATAAAATAAATAATAGAAAGCCAACATTTGCACGGAAACTGAACAACACTCTTCTCAATGATACCTTGGTCAAGGGAGGAATGGCTGAGAAGCACCTGAAAAAAAATGTTCAGCATCCTTAATCATCAGGGAAATGCAAACCAAACCAACCCTGAGATTCCACCTCACACAAGTCCGAATGGCTAAGAACAAAAACTCAGGTGACAGAAGATGCTGGCGAGGATGTGGAGAAAGAGGAACACTCCTCCATTGTTGGTGGGATTGCAAGCTTGTACAACCACTCTGAAATCAGTCTTGCGTTTCCTCAGAAAATTGGACATAGTACTACCTAGGATCCCACAATACCTCTCCTGGGCATATATTCAGAAGATGTTCCAACCGATAAGAAGGACACATACTCCACTATGTTCATAGCAGCCTTATTTACAATAGCTAGAAGCTGGAAAGAACCCAGATGCCCCTCAACAGAAGAATGGATACAGAAAATATGGTACATTTGCACAATGTAGTACGACTCAGGTATTTAAAAGAATGAATTTATGAAATTCCTAGGCAAATGGATGGAGCTGGGGGGCATCATCCTGAGTGATGTAACCCAATCACAAAGGAACTCACACAATATGTACTCACTGATATGTGGATATTAGCCCAGAAACTTAGGATACACAAGATATAAGATACAATTTGCTTAACACATGAAACTCAAAAAGAACAAAGACCAAAGTGTGGACACTTTGCACCTTCTTAGAATTGGGAACAAAATACCAATGGAAGGAGTTACAGAGACAAAGTTTAGAGCTGAGAGGAAAGGATGGACCATGTAGAAACTGCCATATCTAGGGATACATCCCATAATCAGCTTCCAAACGCTGACACCATTGCATACACTAGCAAGAATTTGCTGAAAAGCCCCAGATACGGCTGTTTCTTGTGAGACTATGCTGGGGCCTAGCAAACACAGGAGTGGATGCTCACAGTCAGCTATTGGATGGATCACAGGGCCCTCAATGGAAGAGTTAGAGAAAGTACCCAAGGATCTGAAGGGATCTCCAATGCTATACGTGGAACAACAATATGAACTAATCAATACCCCACCAGAGCTCATGTCTCTAGCTGCATATGAATCAGAAGATGGCCTAGTCGGTCATCAGTGGAAAGACAGACCCATTAGTCATGCAAACTTTATATGCCTCAGTACAGGGGAATGCTAGGGCCACGAAGTGGGAGTGGGTCGGTGAGGGGTAGGGGGGAGCGTGTGTGGGACTTTTGGGATAGCATTGGAAATGTAAAAGAAATAAATACCCAATTAAAAAAACATTAAAAAAAAAGAATCTGTAAAGTTGAAGTTTCCTTGGATACCTGAAGATTTTAGAGATATTTCAGAGCTGTGGGATATCTGTCAAGCAAAGCAGCTAATAGGACATGGAACCAGCCCAACAGTTTTTTGCTTCTGAATGCTGGATCTGCCAACAGCAGTCAACAAGAATAAAAGAGTTGTATATCTGAAGAGTGCTTTGGCATCAGATGTGAAGGTGTGGAGTTTGAAGTTTGCCCAGGTGTTGTTCATTCTTGATGTGATACCTAATGAGAATTGACTTGGTCATGATGTCTCTCCTCAGCAATAGAAGCCCTAAGGCAATACTGTAACATTCTGGTCTAATGTCACAGTTTACCTATCAAGTCTGTTCTGTGGGCCTGATTGAACAGTTGCAGGCTAAGTACAATAAATTTTTGTCATCTGTTTAAATTACTTACAGAGATGATCTTTCACAATTGCAGTCAGCTCCCAAGTGTGTGGTGGTATCCTTGACTAGTCAGTTTTTGTTGTGTAGTTGAAATAAGGATTTTGGATTTTTGGGCCCCAACATTATATCTCACATGTATCCTGGACATTGAATCAGCAGTCATGTCTTACCTCTCCTATGTGTGTCCAAACAGAAGTATCCTTAGACAGACTCATATCTGGAAGTAACAGACTAGGTGACTTTCAATTTTTTCTTTTTCTTTTCGGGGGTAGGGGCGTGTCAGACCACTCTGATGCATGAAACAGTGATTGTTCAAAGGGAGCCCTGGGAACATTGAACAACTCAGATTCTGTACCTCCAGGAATCTCCTGACCATTGCACTCTTCCTTAGTCTACGCATCTCTGAGACCCCTGGTGTCTTGATGTCTGGTCTCTGGAATCCCAGTGGAACCTCCAGAAACATTGTGGGGCATTCACCAGAAAACACTGTTCAGACAAGGGTTTAAGCCAATGAATGTCTTTATTTGCAGCCTGGTGACTACACCGTGTATTTGGGATCCCTGTGTAACACTTAGCTTTTCTCAAGATGAGCTTTTAAGCATAAAAACAGTGTTCTGTGGCGACAGACTTTAGTTAACAAGAACAGTTAACCAGAAGCAGAACCACAGAAGACAAAAAGCAAGGTTAATACACTTAAGCGACTTTCCCAGAACTATGGACTAGATGTTTTAGGTCTTGGTTTTGTTTTTGGCAGGTGGTACTGTATTTGTGCAGTTTTGCTTGCTAAAGGGTACTTCCAACATGGAGTCAGTTGGGCAAAGGTCTGGTGGCTTTCTACGTCTAGGACTCTGTTACTGTTCTAAAGAAAATGTTTGTGTCTCTCAACATAACTTAATACTGTTGAAACAGTGTTCTCCCCCTTCAGAAGGCAGAATTTTCCCAGAAACTTTATTCTTGGAGAAGGAAGAAGACCCCATTGGAGGAAGAACTTTACTTATGGAAAGAGATTTTACATAGTTCTAAAAATTTGTCAGGCCTTGTTTTAGTCACTATTCTATTGCTGTAAAGAGACTTCATAACCTTATCAACTCTTATAAGAGAAAACATTTAATTGTGTATAGCTTACAGGTTCAGATGTTTAGCCTGTTGTTGTCATGACAGGATGTGAGGAGCCGCCCTTGCAATCGCCATTACAAGATGGCGCCGATATTCGGTGTTCTAACTGGTAAACAAATAGTCTGCGTATGTGCTGGGGTATTTTTCCATTCCTTGTGCCCTGCCTGTCCCATGGCATCATCTGGGCTGATAGTTAGCAACCAGTCAAGGTAAAATACGTCTCCAACCCCTCTTGTGGCCTATTTACAGACTGAGTTTCCTATGTTCTGGGCCTCCTCCCCCAGAAGCTGATGATCTTTCTCTCGAGATGCATTAAAGCTATGCTGCAGAAGGATCTGAGTGTGTCCTGTGTGTGTGTGTCCTCGCCGGGGAGACTCCATATCACAGACACATCTGGTGCTGAGATCCCGGGAAGGCCACAACATCGCCGGCACTGAGGAGGTCCCTCGGAAATGGGACAGATCCAGAACTGCAGTGGAAGGTAAGTTCGGAGAGTTATGGCTGACCGTGAGACAGCATGTCAGAAACCGAATGGAGCGAGAGATAAGGAGCTCATAAAAAGAAAAAAAAAGACATGTATGAGAAAAAAAGGACCTCCCCCAGAAGTTAGAAAAGGGGAGAGTTTAGAAAAGGAGAAAAGAGAAAAACAAAAGATAATATAAAATATAAAGATACAAAAGATAATATAAATTATAAAGATACAAAGGATAATATAAAATTAAGTCAAATTACCCTCCTCTCAAAGACTTTGACTAAAGAGGCAGCTTTCATTAAAGGCTTAGAGATAGCTCTCAGGGTCACTGTGCCTTCTCTCATTCACTGGCAGTATTCACAGAAGAAGGAGATAAGGAAGTAGAGTCTGAACATGAGAGAGAGAGAGGATGAGTTTTAGAAGAGCAGTTGTCCCCTTTTTGGGATCTTTTAGCAAAAAAGAGAGGAAATGAAAATATGCTATTTCAGAGCACTCCTGAGAAACAGAAGAAAGATGGGAGACGTCCTGTTTTTCTCTCTAGCTCCTATGGAGATTTTCTTTGCTCTGATTAAAATATCTGTGTCCCTTTGAGACACCAGGTTCTATTCCCTGTCTGTCTATTGTCTCTTTTTTGTGCGCCAGAACAAATTGTCCATATGTCTGTCAATTCATGTTTGTTTGTTTTTTTTTTGTGCGGTTTGAATGATTATTGTTCTGTGTTTCATGTTGAAAATATAAATGGTTAAAACTTGTTTAAAAAGCAGTTTTAATTTACACAGTACAAGCTGATAAGTTAGCTGCACTGTGGCTGGGAGCCAAGTACAGCTGAACAAGCCTTGCAGAGAGCCGATTACAAAAGGAGCTCTTAAACGGGCAGGCAACCTTTCGCTCGTAACAGAAAGTTAGCTTAAAATTGGGAACTCAAGGTTAGAGTCTTTCTAAACAACATGAACAAACACAAGAAAACAAGTCTTTAAGGATACTTCAACATAGGGATAATCTTTGAGCCAAGACTCTGACAGAGTGTTTAGATTGAAAAAAAAGTTTGCATTTGGGTAGAGGCAGAGCTCAAAGGGGAGCAGCTTCAGCTCGGCTTGTGTGACACTTCTCAGAGCCTTATTACAAACCTAGTCAGATGTTGTTCTAAATAAAATTTAAATTCAAAAGTTTAAAAAAGTTCAATTAGGCTATAAAACTTATAAAGGCATTTCAAAATAACTTGCCTACTTCATATAAATTTATTATAGATTTAAAAGTTTAATTTTTTCAATTTGTAAAGAGTTTACTTCTAGTGAACTGGTGACCATTAAAGGCTTTTGCCCTAGGGTATGGTTAACATAGCTTAACAATATGTAAAAAAAATTTATTATCAGCTTCAATACAAAAAGCAAAAGGTTTAAATCTTTCAGTATATATTGTTTCCTAAGTGAAAAGTATTTTATTAGCTAATGTCTCTAAAGGGAAGTTTAAAGTTCTGGGGAATAGTTGTTGCTTCATAAGTTTCAGAGGCAATATCTTTTTTAATAATTAGGGTTTCAATCATACTGGAAAATTGGTACAAATTTACTTCAAAATTTTATTTCCAAAAGCTTACAGGGTATGTTAATTGGCTAAGACCTCACCTTAAACTTGCCACAGGAGAACCTAAGCCTTTGTTAGGTGCTATCAAGTGAGATTCCAATTAACTGGTGTGAACAAAAAAGGCTTTAACAGAAAGTAGAAGAAACTTCTGTAATCTAATGGTATCAATTGTAATTGGTGGTAATCAAATATTAGTTACATATCCTAGTTATTTTTATTAAATGTGTCTATAGCTATTTTTTGGCAAAAATAAACATTAATGTAAAATCATCCTTCTTCACCTCAAAGTTTTAACATCCTATTATAAGGCTGCTGTGGTGCTAATTAAGAATTCCTTGTTTCAAACAGCAATTGGTTATTGCAGAATATTGATATTTGATCTATTGCATACCATCATTATAAATAAAATTGATCCTTATCCTAAGATAAGTTAAAAATTGCTTATGCATGCTTTTGTATCTTCATGCATGCTTACATCCCATTTACTGTATTTAAAAACAACCCTTCTATGGGAGAAAAGTATATGTAAATTAAATCACATGCTTATCCTGTTTCAGCACAGGTAATTAAATTGTGTGCTGAAGATGGTGTTTAAAAATGTTGAATAATTAAACTTTAAGTTGTATATTAATAGTTAATATTATATCTCAGAGCTTGCAATTGCTTATGAAACTTATAAGAAAAAAATACTGTTTCTTTAAGAAAATTGTTTTTGGGCAGTTAAGAAATTGTCCTAAGTTGCCTGGAAAAGAACCCCAGGATTTGCTTTTGTGTTATAGAGGTTTACATAAAGCTTTAACTGATAAAGATTACAGATAGCTCCTGAAAAGATACAAACTCAGGATTCTTATATTTATTTGGGTTTTAAAAGATAGCTATTTGTAGAGACAACTTAAAGACTTTCTCTAATTTCTGATTAATAAATAAATAAATTTTACACATGTGACTATAATGACTTTTCAAGCATTCTAGTTACAATCTCTCTTCAAGAGAAACAATTGAAAGTGTAATTAGTCACTGTTCATGTTATATTAAAACTGACTAACAGTTCAGTATATAAAATTTTGATGAAAATACAAGATTGTATTTTGATGCGTGAGCACCCCTTTTATATTCAACATATTAGAGTACATACATCATTACCTGGCTCCTATTCAAAAAAAAATTCCTAAGCTGAAGTTAGCCACTGGCAAGAAAGACTAAACAGATAAGTCTTGGCTGTTTATTTTGTAAATCTAAATAGTATATATGACTGGGCTGAAAAGCCACCCTAGAAACAAATGTTCTGTTCTTGTTAGTCAAAAACATTCATGACAGTTTTGCCATCAGATGAATGTGACTCATCTGACTGGCCTTCCTTATAATCCTCAAGGACAAGACATTGTAGAACGTGCCCATCACACTCTCAAATCCTATTTAATTAAACAAAAGGGGAGATAAAGGCTATGATGCCAAAGATGGCTCTATCCCTTATAATATTTACTCTTATATTTCTTAAAATTGGATAATGCTGGGAGATGGGAAATTATGTCAACTTTCCCTCTTCCTATGCCAGTTATGCATAATGTACAAATATTTCCACACTTTTTCACTACAGATAAAGAACTGAGACTTGCTTATTTACCCTTAGATAAACAGATTCAAGCTTTACTAGATAATAGAACCTTCTTCCTACAGGGAAGCCTGTGCTTTATGTTAATTTCCTCATTACAAGATAAGAGGCAATGTATATCCTTGCATTATCAATCAGCAGCCTGGTTAAGAAAGAGCTCTTGGAGCATAACTACTGATATAAAGGCTGATACCATAGTTATAAGAGGATGGTGGCCCAGCCGAAAAGGTGGAAGATCTAGAAATAAGCCGCCTTCACAACCAAGAATGGCACCCTTTTGCAAGGAAGGGTCCATGGAAGATGTAATGTTACCTTGGACAGGTTGCCAAGCTAAAAAATATACTTGGGCAGTAGAGAAATATTTTTCCTTTTCCCCATATATTAGTAGAGAGTATAATGATACTTTTGCTGGATATGATTTTAGTACTATGGACCCCCTCCGAACTAATACTAACCCTTTTGATCAGTGGTTGCTTTGTGGGGTTAATGGAAGCTGTACTGATCTCGCCCCCATGGCAATGATTGGAAGAGGTTCTAGTGAGAAAGGAGAATTGACCTTTGATTGGAAAAGTACCTTGAAGACCGGTTGGTCTGATAAGAAGAGTCCAAATTCTTTTAAATGGACCACCTCCAATGTTAGATATAAAAAACAGAAAGAGGTAAATTTTACCACCACCCCGATATGTGTATGGTTCCCTTTTTTTGTGGGTGGTAAGTAACAGAAGCTTAAATCAGAATCAGATAGAGATAGATTGCTCACAAGAAAAATGTTTTTATGCCATATGTTGGGATGCTAAGAAATATCCTTTTGCTTTGGTTACCCACATGCCTAGATTTGTTCCTGTTCCTGTAGATGCCCCCAATAGATTGAATTTGTTTCAAGGGAAAAGAGATTTTGGTATTTCTGCTATCATAGTTGGACTGGTGTCCACATCGGTGGTTGCAGCCTCTATCACGGCCTCGGCACTCACTCTATCTACTACTGTTCAAACAATACAAACTATTAATGAGCTTTCTATGACAGTCACAATGGCCTTAGATAAACAGGCCACAGTCAACTCACAGATACAAGGAGGGTTGATGTTGATAAATCAATGCATCGACCTAGTCCAAGAGCAAGTGGATATTCTTTGGCAGTAGGCTCAATTCGGCTGTGAATACAAGATACCTGGCCTTTGTGTTACTTCTGTTCAGTTTGAAAATTCTACAAGATCAGCAAATTTGTCAAAATCTTTGTCTCGTTATGTTACAGAATTGGACAATGGAATTTGAGCAAACGCTTCAAGAGTTGAGAGTTGCTATTCTACAAGTGAATTCTATGCGTCTTGACCCTTCACTGACAAAGGGCTTCTCCACCTGGATTTCCTCTGCATTTTCCTACTTTAAGGAGTGGGTGGGGGTAGGCTTGTTTGCCGTGATCCTATGTGGTGGAACGTTGTTTTTGCTCTGGATGGTCTGTAAACTTAAAGCCCAAACAAAAAGGGACAAGATGGTGATAGCCGAAGCACTTGCAGCATTAGAACATGGTGCCTCCCCTGATATATGGTTATTTATACTTAAGCAATAGGTCACTGGCTGCTCAGCTCTTACACCCCATGAGGCTAGTCTCATTGCACGGGATAAAGTGAGTGTGCTTCAGCAGCCAGAGAGAGTTGCACGGCTAAGCACTGCAGTAGAAAGGCTCTGCAGCATAAAATGAGCCTGTTCTAGAGAGACATGTCATCTTGTATGAAGGTTGAGTGTCCAAGTGTCCATGCCCCAGGAAAAACGACAGGGGAGCGGACCAAGCCCCCTCCAGGTGACGAGCCTAGGAGAAGGTTTTGTGTAATGCCCCTATTTTGCACACTGGGGATTTGACCCCTATCTCCACTCTCAGTACTGGGTGGCCTGTTGCCTTTTAAATAAAAGAAAAGTGGGAGATGTGAGGAGCCGCCATTGCAATAGCCATTACAAGATGGCGCTTATATCCGGTGTTCTAACTGGTAAACAAATAGTCTGCGTATGTGCTGGGGTATTTTTCCATTCCTTGTGCCCTGCCTGTCCCGTAGCATCATCTGGGCTGATAGTGAGCAGCCAGTCAGGGTGAAATATGTCTCCAACCCCTCTTGTGGCCTATTTACGGACCGAGTTTCCTGTGTTCTGGGCCTCCTCCCCCAGAAGCTGATGATCTTTCTCTCTAGATGCATTAAAGCTATGCTGCAGAAGGATCTGAGTGTGTCCTGTGTGTGTGTGTCCTCACTGGTGAGACTCCATATCACAGACACAACAGGAAACATGGTGGCACACAATCAGATGTGGTGCTGGAGAAGTAGATCTACATCCAGATCTAAAGGCATCAAGTAAAGAGAGGCACTGGGTCTGGCTTGATCCTCGGAAATGTAAAAACCCACCCCCAGTAACAGTTTTTCCAACTAGACCTCAAGTAGTACAAGGCCACACCTCCTAATCCTTCTCAAGTAGTGCCACTTCCTTATGGCTAAGCCTTCAAATAAATGAATCTATGGTGTGTCATTTTTACTCAAACTATCATGGAACCCTTTATAGAATAAGACTGAGTCTCAGACAAGAAGTGTCAATGATGCACAGAATCATACTTTGACTAAGACTTAATATCTCTAATTCTGTATTTAAGCATTAATCTCAATTCAGGACCCCAAGAACAGACTTCAGGAAGTCACTTATCCTCTTCCTAATGGCTATATTGACTAAATCTCCCTTCTCTGCATTCCACTTAAAAAGTGTTTTAGAAAGCTGGGCGTGGTGGCACACGCCTTTAATCCCAGCACTCAGGATGCAGAGGCAGGCGGATTTCTGAGTTTGAGGCCAGCCTGGTCTACAAAGTGAGTTCCAGGACAGCCAGGGCTACACAGAGAAACCCTGTCTCAAAAAACCAAAAAAAGAAAAAGAAAAAAAAAAAAGAAAAAAAAGTGTTTTAGAGATAACCTTCAGTTATGCATACTGTCAATATTGTAAATTGTATAAAGTGTACTTTTATATATTAAGGTGTGGTAGAGTGAGGTGTTTACTATTCTTTAGTGCAATTAGTGCAAGATCCAAATATCTGTTTTATGTTCTAGTGACTAAGTTCCTCTGAAACATACTTTTTATACATATTTTCTTTATTTACATTTCAAATGTTATCCCCTTTCCTAGTTTCCTCTCTGAATGTCCCCTATACCCTTCCCCCGCCCTGCTCCCCAACCCACCCACTCCTATTTCCTGGCCCTGGCCTTACCCTATATTAGGACATATAATCTTCACAAGACCAAGGGTCTCTCCTCCCATTGATGCCCAACAGGCCATCCTCTGCTACATATGCAGCTAGAAACATGAGCTCTGGGGGTACTGGTTAGTTCATATTGTTGTTCCACCTATAGTGTTGCAGATCCCTTCAGCTCCTTGGGTACTTTTTCTAGATCCTTCATTGGGGGCCCTGTGTTCCATCCAATAGATGACTGTGAGCATACACTTTTGTATTTGCCAGGCACTGGCATAGCCTCACAAGAAACATCTATGTCATGGTCCTGTGAGGATAATCTTGCTGGTATATGCAATATTGTCCGCGTTTGGTGGTTGAGTATGGTATGGATCCCAAGGTGGGGCAGTCTCTGAATGTTCTTTCCTTCCGTATCATCGCCAAACTTTTTCTCTGTAACTCCTTCCATTGGTTTTTTGTTCCTCATTCTAAGAAGGAATGGACTAACCATACCTTGGTCTTCCTTCTTCTTGAGTTTCATGTGTTTTGCAAATTGTATCTTGTATATTCTAAGTTTCTGGGCTAATATCCACTTATCAGTGAGTGCATATCATGGGTGTTCTTTGTGATTGGGTTACCTCACTCAGGATGATATACTCCAGATCCATCCATTTGCCTAAGAAATTCATAAATTCATTGTTTTTAATAGCTGATTAGTACTCCATTGTGTAAATGTACCACATTTTCTGTATTGATTCCTCTGTTGAGGGACATCTGGGTTCTTTCCAGCTTCCGGCTATTATAAATAAAGCTGCTCTGAACATAGTAGCGCAGGTGTACTTATTACATGTTGGAACATCTTCTGCATATATGCCCAGGAGAGATATTGCTAGATCTGCTGGTAGTACTATTTCCAATTTCCTGAGGAACTGCCAAACTGATTTCCAGAGTGGTTGTACCAGCTTGCAATCCCACCAACAATGGAGGAATGTTCCTCTTTCTCTGCATCCTCACCAGCATCTACTGTCACCTGAATTTTTGATCTTAGCCTTTCTGACTGGTGTGAGGTGGAATCTCAGGTTTGTTTTGCTTTGCATTTCCCTGATGATTAAGGATGTTGAATACTTTTTCAGGTGCTTCTCAGCCATTTGGTATTCCTCAGTTGACAATTGATAGCTTTGTACCCCTTTTTTAATAGGGTTATTTGGTTTTCTGGAGTCCAGCTTCTTGAGTTCTTTGTATATATTAGATATTCATTCCCTATTAGATTTAGGTTTGGTAAAGATCCTTTCCCAATCTGTTGGTGTCCTTTTTGTTTTATTGACAGTGTCTTTTGCTTTAAAGAAGCGTTGCAATTTTATGAAGTCCCATTTGTAGATTTGTGATCTTATGGCACAAGCCTTTGCTATTCTTTTCAGAAATTTTTCCCCTGTGCCTATATCTTTAAGGCTTTTCCCAACTTTCTTGAAACATACTTTTGAGTACTTTGTAAATTAGTGATGTGAGGAGAAGATGCTAAATGCTATTCAAAGAAAATGCCCTTGGTAGTGATTAGTTTGAGCTACTACTATAATGACTGAGGGATTGTAATGATTAGCACCGAAAAAAATATACCACAAGGTGGCAGTAACATGCAAAAAGCTTGCTTTGATATGGCAGGCTAGGGGATGGAGAGATGGTGCTTCTAGAAATCCTGAGTTCGATTCCCAGCAACTACTTGGTGGCTCACTACTATGTGTATGGAATCTGATACTATTTTCTTATATGTCTAAAGACATCTACAAAACTCATATACATTAAATAAATAAATCTTTTTTTTTAAAAAAAAAGAAAGAAAAATGGCTGACTGGCTTGATTTTGTTCTTCTTTTGTTGTTGTTTCTTATTTTTTTTCTTCCTTCTTTTTGGCAGATTTTCTTGTAGCCCAGGTTTACCTGGAACTCGCTATGTTGCTGACATGTTTGCATGTAAAAAGAAATCCCTTCCTTATTTAGAGGTGATGGTTTGGACAAAGCTTGTTGACAGGCCATATATGAAGAGTAGAGTCTGGGTTTGAGAGGGACAAAGAGCAGCAACAACAGAGGGTTTGTACAGTCCCAAGGCTTATTTATAATTAAGCACATTTTTTGGTGTTGTTTTATGGAAATGCAAAGCAATCAGACTTTACATTAGCAAAATTTTGCTTACTTGGGGATATATATCTTAAAACTATGGGAGTTGTAAAAACTTGACTGTGTCATTGATAAACTTTAGGTAATAAGCTTCTGTCTGCTGTGGAGAAAGTAGCAACCTAGAATCCAAAATTCATTGGTCACCTTTTGTTCATTTGTATATCTATTAAAAATATACTGTAAAAGAAGGATGTTACACATAAAAGGGGGAAGTAACTTGATTTCATTTATTCCATAAAGTTTTCCTTCAGAGTCATGCTAGATAAAAATGCCTGCTAGTTAGTTTTGTTTACTATTGTGACATTCAGAGTTAAAATTCAAAACATAAAATTTCAATAGCCTGCATTTCTGCCACATTACATGCTAAGCTATATAATATAAATCATAGTTGCTAAACATATTATTTATTTGATTGTCCTCTTTCACATTTAAAGAGACAATAAAATGATATACAAGGAACATTTTATATTTTGGAGAACATGTCTGCATTTTTGGTATTTGTTTGCAAAATTAATAGCTTTTCTGACTGAGCCCTAAAAGGCTTTCAACCTAAGCTACAAGTTGTACAAAAACAACTCAGCTTAGACTTTAGTTTTAGTTTTATCTTAGTCACCAGATTTCATGAGCACTTCTCTGCTGGGAAAGATCCACTAGAGCCTTTTATATTGTCTCCAGTGACTAGAATTTAGCCAAGTTCATCCTGAAGTGTATACACTTCTCTCATTTTAGTGATTGGTAAGAAGTTGGCTGGAGTTCTGTTCCTATCTCTCTGCAAGGAGACTCCAAGCTCCTAACCCAACTGTGTCTAATACATTTTCCCCCTCCCAAAGCTTCATAAAAACAAGAATTCCATTTTAGCCCAGGAACCAGGATACTTAAATGCTTATTAGAAAAGGTTCTGTCCCAAGGAGATTTTTTTTATCCATGCAAAGTCCCTAAAATGAATTTTTAGAATTAGAAATCATCTTTAATTAAACATGGTATAGATAAAGCCATCATGCAGCAATTCATTAACCTGATTTTATCATAGCTTCAAGAATAGGAGAAGGAATAAAAAAAATGGACACAATACAACATCTAAATTAACAAAATGTGATATCTGTGTATTGGCTTCTAGGTTGCTAATTTTTCCACAGCAGACTGATGCTCATTACCCATTAGTTTGTCAGAAAGAAAGTCAAATATTTACATATCCTATTGTTTTAGATATATCCTCAAGTAAACAAACATTTTTTACATTTAGCGTCTGCGTGCTTTGAAACTCCATCAAATACCACCCGAAGTCTGCTAGCTGTAGATAAGCTTCCGGACTGTACAAACCCTCTGTGCTGTTGGTGCTCTTTACAACTCTCAAACCCAGACTCCACACTGGGCGGCTGGGCTGCCATCACTCACATATCCATCCTCTTCAACTGCATCCTTCCAGAGATTTCCTCTTCTGAGTGATGACGATATCCCATTCTCTAAGTAAGTCATATTGTAAGTCCACAAGCAAACTGATATTCTGAATATTCTGCTATATGTGCTATGATGGAAATTTATCACAAGCAGTCCAACCACGTTACAAGTCTCTGTGTTTTTATCTCTTCAAATCTCAGGGGCCTCTCCTTTGACCTGATTCAAGAGATGTTCTCCTTTATGACAACTGTGACCCTAGAAAAATGATTGTGACTTGGACACAATTTCATACTTTCAAGTCCACGTGGTGAGAATCAGTGTCTACAGTGAAAAGGAAATCAGAAGGCATTGTTGTATAAGAGTAGCAATCTAATGCTGAAGAGTGAGACATGCTGTGTTATATAGGAGCTGGGATAAAGACTGTTAGAGCCAAAAATGCCAGGGTCATTAAGTTCTCAGGATTACTTTCCCATCCCACCATATACTGTTTGGATTGGGTTGCTTCCCCCACACTCAGAGACATTGAGAGGTTTTACTCAGCTATGGTATTTCCCACAACTGTGAATATATTAACAGATATGAGGGGACATTCACCCAAGTGGGCTAGAAGTTTGTAAAGCAAGGTCAGCTTGCAGGAGGGTACAACAGTCATAGCCTCCCAGGTCCTCATGCCAAGGTTAATCAGTATGGACATGAGGCAGCAAAGATCATTGTTTAGCTGGAGTAGGTGAATAACTCAGGCAAGACCCAGCTTCCACTCTACCCAATTTAGCCCATTTATTTACTAAAACTGAGGAAGAACATAGCAGACTATCTCTCTATACATACAGAACTCTCATATCAAAAGACTGGGAAAATCTCATTCACAATTTTACTCCTGGGTCTTGTTTAATTCTTAGTCTAACTAAAAGTTTTATTCATTGATTTGTGAAAGAAAGTTCATTTGTCTTCTTGTTCTGTGTTTCTCCAGTGTTAGTTTATCTCACTCTTCTCTACCCTTACTTTTCTTTCTTCTGTTAAATAGAACTAACTCTTTTCTAAATTCAGAGGTGTGTAATGTCATATTGTTTATTTAATATCTTATAGTCCCATCTCCTATATTATCCCATATTCATGCCCAAGCATCCCAATGGGTCTGGGTTATGATATTAAACCCATGAGACTTCTCTGCTCTTGCTCACTCATCTCATCGTCTTCTTGTTTAACACTCTCTCTCTCTCTCTCTCTCTCTCTCTCTCTCTCTCTCTCTCTCTCTCTCCATATGTATGTATATATATATATATATATATATATATATATATATATATATATATACACAGTCAGGTTGATGGGTTATTCTTCTTACTTCTCCTCCTTCCCCTTCTCCAAATTCCTCTTTCTTCTTACATGGGGTGCCCCCATTGGAGGCCAGACTTTGGTACACAATAAATTCCAGACTGGGAAACTGTCCCACCTCCATGCTGGAATTTGTAACTGGCTTGATATTGAGTAGGTCTTGTACAGCAGTCACATCATTTCCAGAGGATACCAGAAGGTACAAGGAAAGAGTCTGATGCAGGTGTAGCAACCCGGGATTTGCACAGTGCTTTTCCCAATCCTCTGGCTCTAGCATTCTTTGTACTCCACCTTCCTTGATATTCCCTGAGTTTGTCCCATCTATTGTTGAATCCTCCCATTCATTTGTTCTAAGCACTTTGAACAGTAATTCATCTCTATATTAATTACTGCCCAGTTAGCACAAGAAGCTCCTCTGCCTTTGGTTAGGAGCAGCACTAACCTATTGATATAAACAAATATATTTAGAAGGCATTTTAATAACATGACTAGTCAGGAAAACATCAATCAATAGGTTCTTTCCTAGGACCTTTGACTTCCCTAGCCATGGGTTTCGACCATTTTTAAAATAACAGGCATGAATTTTCTAGTGTGGAAGAGACCTCAAGTACAATAGAAGAAGAGTTGGTTAACCCTTATAAGCTGTCTAAGCATTATTGCAGTACTGGACACACCTTGCATGGTAGGTCATTGTTAACTTTAATTTTTTTCAAATCTTATTTTCAATGATACTCTTTAAATGCTTTATCCTCCCTTCTATCCCACCACCTACCAGAGGTAGTAGAAAAGAAAGGATATGCTTGGTTCTGGGTCTCTTAGGTAGGATATCTGGGTCCCTTTGGGATGTCTAATTCTCTTCCCTCTCTGTATATTGTCTGTCCTTGGCATACCAATCCGTCCATGACTGTCAAACCAGACTGTTTTATGTTAAGTCTGTGTTTTTGTTTTGTGGTTTGATTGACTGTTCTTTGTTTCATCTTCAAAAGAAAAAACAGTTGAAACTTTATCTTCTGGTTGTTCAGCCCTAACTGAACTAAAATGAATGATTTAGTTTTAATTCATTTCAGAGAGAGAGAGAGAGAGAGAGAGAGAGAGAGAGAGAGAGAGAGAGAGAGAGAGACAAAGATTATGAATTGGCCTTTGGAGCCCTACACCTGTAGCTAGGAGTCTAGCACAGCTAGAGAAGCCCTGCCAGGAGGTTCTCTGAAAAGCTGCTCTTAAAGGGGTCAGCAGCTTCTCAAGTTCTATAGTAAGGGAACTGATGGTTGTTTCTCCTAGAATAATATCTGTGCTTGTGATTATTGGATTCATCAGGTGAGAAGGTGTTCCTCTCTTAAAATTACAGCTAGTGAAAGACTCCGAGAGGAGCCCCTTTCTCAGGCCTCAGGACAATAGAGGACACCCAAGAACTCATGATAGACCAAGCTTGATGCAAACTACATGAGGCTTTATTCAGGAAAAGCCAGAGCTCTTTGGACGACTCATAACCCACACAGGGGTAGAGGAGTTGACCTCGAGGGGAAAGAGGTCCCAGTTTTTATAGGCCCTCAGGGGGGAAAGGAGAAGGGGTAGTAGGGGATTTCCGGATCTAAACAATGTCTATTCTCAAGAAATGGGTATGGGAGGGGTACAAGGAAAGAGTCTGGTGCAGGTGTAGCAACTCAGGATTGGCCCGGCTGTGGTTGCTGGGGAGATTTTCTGACTCTTTCTCAGCAACCAATATCACAAACACCTGGCAATGGGCTTCATCAGTGGGCACACAAATGGGTTCAAGGAACGGTCAAAACATTGGCAGACACACAGGTTCAAGGAATGGCCAGAGCAATGTGCACATCTATTTTTCTAAATCAGTGAAACTAGTTCTGCTAACAGTGACATTTATCTTGCCAATTTCAGGGCTTCTGTGACCTTTTACATTCTGTCAGGATCTTTCACTAGAAAGCTTAAGAATTTTGTTTGGTTTAAATAAGTAAATGTATGCAGTCTCTTCATTTTTGTTTCTGACTGGTCTTAAAAGCATAAATATCTTCTACATGTTTTGTTTATAGATTATTGACTTATAAGTTATTTGGCATGTTTAAAAATGTTTAACATTGGTAACAGAAAGTTGGATTAAAACTGGTAACTCCGGGTTGGAGTAATTCATAACTACAACATGTGGCATGAGTCAACCCATGGAAACAGATCTCTAAAGATGCACCTAAATTGAGTAATATTTTATGTAATTCTTATCCTAGAAACCAGACTTATAAAAGATAGGATTTATGGCAGTGTCTCTTTGAGGTATGAATTTGTGTGCAGGAACAGGCACCCAAACTTTGTAGCATGGAGGTGATTCACTTAGTGTTTTTTGGAGAGACTAAATTGTTGGAGTTTGAGTTTTGCTTTCCAAAGTTCTTACGTGCTCTGAATGACCCAGGCTCAATAGCTGCAGTTCAGAAGTAGGGAGACACTTAAAAGCTTTGTAATGTGAAAGTGATACTTTTGGTGTTGATTTTTAAAGAGAATGGGTTGTTTACACTGTTAAAATTAGGTTTTGCTTCCCAAAATTCTGGTTGTGCTCTGGTGTTACAAGAGAAACTTAAAATTCAAGCACAGGCTTGGGATTCTAACTCTCACATATTTGTAATTAAGAAAAAATCTGGTAGTTGGAGATTGTTGCAGGGTTTGCAAAAGGTTAATGAGACTATTGAACTTGTAGAGGCATTAAAAACTGGCCTGCCTACTCCATTATAGAATTATTATGGATTTGTAAGATAGTTCTTTATTCCTTTGCATCCTGATGATTGTAAAGGGTTTGCTTTTAGTGAGCTTGCTTGTAATTTTAAAGAACCCATGAAGCGATATCATTAGAAAGTTTTGCCTCAAGGAAAGGCTAATAGCCCTACATTATGTAAAAATTTTTTGTCACTGCTACAATACAGTGTATTTTATTGATTATATGGGTATTTTATTATCTGGTTCCTCTGATGGAATTTTACTATGAGGCTTTGCACTTACACAAAGAGCTTTAAAATTTTGGAGTAGTTGTTGCTCTAGAAAAGATTCAAAGGAGAATTCCTTTTTCAATATTTGGAACATAAGTTATATCCTAAACAAATTTCAACACAAAAAATTCAAGTAAGAAAAAATAATTTACTTACTCTAAATGATTTTCAAAGGTTGTTAGGAGATATTAATTGACTAAGACCTCACCTTAAGCTTATTACAGGAGAACTTAAACCTCTATTTGATACCCTCAAGGGGAGTTCAAATCCTAATTCCCCTTGACAATTAACAGATGAGGGATGAATAGCTTTGCAGAAAGTAGAGGAAGCTATTAGCCAACAACAGATACATTATATAGACTATGATCAGTTGTTGGCTGCTTGCATTATTGCTACAACTCATGAGTCCACAGCAGTCCTTTGGCAAAAGGGACCGTTAATGTGGATTCATCTTTCTTTGTCTCCAAAGAAAGTTTTAATGCCTTCTTATGAGGCTGTTGCTGTGTTAATACAGAATTGTAAGATAGAGTCACAAAAATATTTTGGGAAAGAACCTGATGAAATATTTCTCCCTTATTCCAAACAGCAATTAGATTGTTTATTGCAAAATACTGATATCTGGCCTATTGCATGTCCAAATATTTTTAGGCAAAATTGATAATAATTATCCAAAAGACAAATTGTTACAATTTGCCTCTATGCATGCTTTTGTATACCCTGTAAACTTACCCATGCAGCCTATAGAGAATGTACTTACTACATTTACAGATGGCTCATCCAATGGGAAGGCATTATACGAGATTGGATCACATGTTCATTCTCTTGAGTTTCTCCCTGCTTCAGCACAAATAATTGTACTACATGCTGTAGCTGCTGTTTTTGAAATGCTGAAAAATCAAGCTTTTAATTTGTGTACCATCAGCCAATATATAACTCATGGTTTAAAACTACTTGAAACTGTTCCCTATTACATACTGCTAATTCTCAAATTTTGCAATTATTTATGCAAATACAACTCAATTTAAGAGAGCGTACAGTTCCTTATTTTGTAGGCCATTTAAGAGCTCATACTCAATTGCCTGGACCCCTTAGTGAGGGTAGTGCCACAGAAGATTTGTATACCAGGAAGGTTGTAAGTCTTACACAGGAACAATTGGCCAAACAATCTCATTCTTTCCATCATCAAAATAATAATAGCTTGGGACAACAAATTGGTATTTCTAGAGAATGTACATGTCAGATTATAAAGACTTGCACTGAATGTCCTCAATTTTTACCTGTGCCACATAATGGTGTTAATACTTGAGGATTTATACCTAATCAATTATGGCAAATGGATGTTACTCATATTTCTGATTTTGGAAATTTAAAATATGTACATGTGAATATTGACACCTTTTCAGGCTTTCTAGTTGCAACTGCTTTAACATGAGCAGCAACTAAAACCATAATTAATCATTGTCTACATTATTTTTCTATACTGGATGCTCCCTGTCAGATTAAAACAGATAATGGAACTGGGTATTGCAGTCGAGCATTTGAAACTTTCTGTCAACAATTTAACATTACCCATACTACTGGAATTCCTTATAATCCTCAAGGACAAGGCATTGTGGAATGGGCCTATGCAACTTTAAAACAATATCTTCATAAAATTAAAAATGGGGAATTATACCCCCCTGTATACCACAAAACTTTTTAAATCATGCTCTTTTATTTTAATTTTTTTTTAAAAAATTTAGATATGCATGGACATTCAACAGCTGAGCATTTTTGTCATCCTAACACTTCAACTACGTATACTTCAGTGAAGTGGAAGGATCCCATGACAGGCCAATGGCATGGACAGGACCCTGTACTCGTATGGGGACAAGGTCACATTTGGGTTTTTTCACAGGAAGAAAATGTGGCTCAGTGGTTGCCAGAGAGGCTGGTGCAACAAATGGAACAACCCCATGCTCCTGCTGATTCCCCTACTTATGATGATGATTCCTGCACATGGTGAAGCCCACTGGGCCTATGTTCCTGACCTACTACTGATACATCCAGCAGTATGGACCAGACTGGAGGTTCTTGTCACCAGTAATAATACTCAACTTCTTGGACCCCCTTGGACAAGGGATTCAATTTATAATAAGGCTGTGACTTTCAATGCATTGGGTAATGGGATTCTTATTTGCTTTGTGAAGAATAGTACAAATGATGGGTGTATTTCAGTGTTTCCTCAAATGTGGATGAAAAAGGCTTCACAAACTGTAACTCAGATCATAAACATAGGCATGCCAAAACATTATAAGGGATTTGCCCCTGACCCTTATGAGCTACAAACTTGTGGATCTGTACCCACAGAGGATGTGGAACAGGCATTGAACAAAGTTATTAGTTGGGAAGAATGTTTTAATCAACCCCCAATGTGGTTTAATGTTTCCAATATAATGCAAATTATTGATTGGGCAGGGAATCAGTCAGACATTGGCCAAAAAGAGATGTTCATAGGCTTTTGGCAATTAGAAACAGGCCATTTCCAAAGGCATATATGGAAGTTAACTGTATCTCTCTATAAAGTTATTTTAGTTACAGATAAAATTGAGACAGGATCTGGATTTCAAACAAGTGTTAGTGCTCGAAATCTTTTCTTAATTGGTCATGACAAAATTACTTCTGTTTTTTTTTTTTACAATATTTAATGTGAGTTGTATTGATTGTATACTTTCTAATTGTGTTAGTGTGCTGAAAATTGGCATGTCTAGTATGGTGGTCTATTAAGCAGCTTTTGTTTTATTGCCTGTGAATATTTCAGGGCCTTGTTATTCCGGAAAAAAAAAAAAAAGCTTGGAGGTACTGGAAGAAGTGAGTCAGGTTTTAAGCAGAAGCAAAAGGGCAGTAGGCTTGATTATTGCTGGTATAGTGGCTTTAATTGCATTGATAGCTAGCTTTGACACAAGAAGTTAAGACAGCTACTTTTGTTAACTATTTAGCAAAATATGTTACTAATGCTCTGAGTAACCAGGAAGATTTAGATAGGCATTTGGAACAATGGATTGATGTTCTTTATATATAATACAATTCAAATTATCGGAGAGTAGGTTCAGAGCCTGAAAGTGAGGAGCCATCTCGAGTGCCATGCCAAATACCAGTGGCTTTGTGTTACTTCTAAGGTTTACAACAACAGTCACTATAATTTGGAAAGGGTTCAAAGACACTTGCAGGGTATTTGGCATGATTCTAATACCTCTCTAGATGTCTTAGACTTGCACACAGAGATTATGAATTTAAAGAATGCTGCTCCACTAAGATTCGATGCTGCTGATGTTGATAGGATTATTCATGGCCTGAAGTCAGTATTTCCATCCTGGTCAAGCTTCAAGAATGGTATTTAAGGCTTGATCATGCAAGCCCTTCTTGTCCTGGGAATACTCTTATTCCAGCCCATCGTGTTAAAGCTTCCCTTTAACAGCATCAACATGTTAGCGGCCCAAGTACATGGCTTGAAACTAAGAATGAACCCCCAAAGAGAGTTATTAATTTAACAGGCTGGTAAGCCAAGGACGGGTAAGATTCTACACAAGGGCCTTGCTGACCTAAGACAAAGGAATGTGCCAAAAGGCCATGTTTGTTCATAACACTAACAGGTCATGTTTGTTTATAACAAACATTAAAAGGCCATTTTTGTTCATATAACAAAAACAAGCTGCACATGTCTTGAGGACATGTAAGGAGGGCATTCTTGTCAGAACAACCTAAGACATGATCAGTCTTGTTTATTAAATTAAGTGGGGAGATGTGGAAAACCTTCTGGAGTACTGCTTAGCAAGAGTCTGACATTGACCAAAGACAAGGAAATGGGCTTCAGGCAGTAATCTGACATTACGGTATAATAAGGAAGAAAGTTTCAGCAAGAATCTAAATTTAGGCTGTAATAGGAAAGTAGGGTAAGGCTTGGTTAGTTCCTTATTGGTGGATATATCACACATCACTGACTCCACAGACAAATAATTAATTACTTATCTAATGGAGTGGCAATTTTTTGAACATGGATTTTTATGGAAATTCAATTTAACTAGCTTTAATAATCTAAATTCTATGTTTTATTACAAATTAAATTGTAAGGGGCTGTAGAGATTGCTCAGTGGTTAAGAGCACTGATTGCTCTTCCAGAGGTCCTGAGTTCAATTCCCAGCAACCACATGGTGACTCACAGCTATCTGTAATGAAATCTGATGCCTTCTTCTGTTGTGTCTGAAGACAGCTACAAGGTACTCATATACATAAAATAAATAAGTATTTTTTTAAAAAATTATAATATAATAGGTGGAAAAATTTCTACATGCTTGTCAACTAGCCACTGCTAAGTACTAAGATGTCTTAGAGTTCTCTAGAGCAGTGAAGCTCAACCTTCTTTTTTTATACATATATTTTTACATTTCCAATGCTATCCCAAAAGTTACCCATACCCTCCCCTCCGATCCCCTACCCAACCACTCCCACTTTTTGACACTGGCGTTCCCCTGTACTGCGGTATATAAAGTTTGCAAGTCCAATGGGATTCTGTTTCCAGTGATGGGCAACTAGGCCATCTTTTGATACATATGCAGCTAGAGTCAATAGCTCCGGGGTACTGGTTAGTTGATAATGTTGTTCCACCTATATGGTTGCAGATCCACTTGGATAATTTCTCTAGCTCCTCCATTGGGGGCCCTGTGATCCATCCAATAGCTGACTGTGAGAATCCACTTCTGTGTTTGCTAGGCCCCGTTGTAGTCTCACAAGAGACAGCTATATCTGGGTCCTTTCAGCAAAATCTTGCTAGTGTATGCAATGGTGTCAGCGTTTGGAGGCTGATTATGGGATGGATCCCTGGATATGGCAGTCTCTACATGGTCCATCCTTTTGTCTCAGTTCCAAACTTTGTCTCTGTAACTCCTTCCATGGGTGTTTTGTTCCCAATTCTAAGAACTGGCAAAGTGTCCAAATTTTGGTCTTCATTCTTCTTGAGTTTCATGTGTTTTGCAAATTATAACTTATATCTTGGATATTCTAAGTTTCTGGGCTAATATCCACTTATTCAGTGAGTACATATCATTGGAGTTCTTTTGTGATTGGATTACCTCACTCAGGATAATGCCCTCCAGGTCCAATAATTTGCCTAGGAAATTCATAAATTCATTTCTTAATAGCTGGGTAGTACTCCATTGTGTAAATGTACCACATTTTTTGTATCCATTCCTCTGTTGAGGGGCATCTGGGTTTTTTCCAGCTTCTGGCTATTATAAATAAGGCTGCTATGAACATACTGGAGCATGTTTCTTTCTTACTAGTTGGAACATCTGGATATATGCCCAGGAGAGGTATTGTGGGATTTGCCTGTAGTACCATGTCCAATTTTCTGAGGAACCATCAGACTGATTTCCAGAGTGGTTGTACAAGCTTGGAATCACACCAACAATGGAGGAGTGTTCCTCTTTCTCCACATCCTCCCCAGCATCTGCTGTCACCTCAATTTTTGATCTTAGCCATTCTGACTGGTGTGAGGTGGAATCTTAGAGTTGTTTGAATTTGCATTTCCCTGATGATTATGGATGCTGAACATTTTTTCAGGTGTTTCTCAGCCATTCAGTATTCCTCAGGAGAGAATTCTTTGTTTAGCTCTGAGCCCCATTTTTTAATGGGGTTATTTTATTTTCTGGAGTCCACCTTCTTGAGTTTTTTATATATATTGGATATTAGTCCCCTATCTGATTTAGGATAGGTAAAGATTCTTTCCCAATCTGTTGGTGGCCATTTTGTCTTATTGATGGTGTCTTTTGCATTACAGAAGCTTTGCAGTTTCATGAAGTCCCATTTGTCAGTTCTCGATCTTACATCACAAGCCATTGCTGTTCTATTCAGGAATTTTTCCCCTGTGCCAATAACCTCGAGGCTTTTCCCCACTTTCTCCTCTATAAGTTTCAGTGCTCTGGTTTTATGTGGAGCTCCTTGATCCACTTAGATTTGACCTTAGTACAAGGAGGTAGGAATGGATCAATTCCCATTCTTCTAAATGTTAACTGCCAGTTGTGCCAGCACCATTTGTTGAAAACGATGTCTTTTTTCCACTGGATGGTTTTAGCTCCCTTGTCAAAGATCAAGTGACCATAGGTGTGTGGGTTCATTTCTGGGTCTTCGATTCTATTCCATTGTTCTACTTCTCTGTCGCTATACCACCAGGCAGTTTTTAATCACAATTTTACAGCTTTAGGTCAGGCATGGTGATTCCACCAGAGGTTCTTTTATCCTTGAGAAGAGTTTTTGCTCTCATAGGTTTTTTGTTATTCCAGATGAATTTGCAGATTGCTTTTTCTAATTCGTTGAAGAATTGAGTTGGAATTTTGATGGGTATTGCATTTAATCGGTAGATTGCTTTTGGCAAGATAGCCATTATTACAATGTTGATCATACCAATTCATGAGCATGGGAGATCTTTCCATCTTTTGAGATCTTCTTCAATTTCTTTCTTCAGAGACTTGAAGTTAGTATCATACAGATCTATCACTTCCTTAGTTAGAGTCACTCCAAGGTATTTTATATTATTTGTGACTATTGAGAAGGGTGTTGTTTCCCTAATTTCTTTCTCAGCCTCTTTATTCTTTGTGTAGAGAAGGGTTATTGAATTGTTTGAGTTAATTTTATATCCAGCTACTTCAAAGAAGCTGTTTATCAGGTTTACGAGTCTTCTGGTGAAATTTTTAGGGTCACTTATATATACTATCATATCATCTGCAAAAAGTGATATTTTGACTTCTTCCTTTCCAATTTGTATCCCCTTGATCTCCTTTTGTTGTCGAATTGCTCTGGCTTGGACTTCAAGTACAATGTTGAATAGGTAGGGAGAAAGTGGACAGCCTTGTCTAGTCCCTGATTTTAGTGGGATTGCTTCAAGCTTCTCACCATTTACTTTGATGCTGGTTACTGGTTTGCTGTAGAATTCTTTTATCATGTTTAGGTATGGGCCTTGAATTCCTGATCTTTCCAAGACTTTTATCATGAAAGGATGTTGGATCTTGTCGAATGCTTTTTCTGCATCTAACGAGATGATCATGTGGTTTTTGTCTTTGAGTTTGTTTATATAGTGGATTACGTTGATGGATTTCCATATATTAAGCCATACCTGCATCCCTGGAATAAAACCTACTTGGTCAGGATGGATGATTGTTTTAATGTGTTCTTGGATTCGGTTAGCGAGAATTTTATTGAGGATTTTTGCATCGATATTCATAAGGGAATTTGGTCTGAAGTTCTCTATCTTTGTTGGATCTTTCTGTGGTTTAGGTATCTGAGTAATTATGGCTTCATAGGATGAGTTGGGTAGACTACCTTCTACTTCTATTTTGTGGAATAGTTTGTGCAGAACTGGAATTAGATCTTCTTTGAAAGTCTGATAGAACTCTGCACTAAACCCATCTGGTCCTGGGCTTTTTTTTTGGTTGGGAGACTATTAAAGACTGCTTCTATTTCTTTAGGTGATATGGGACTGTTTAGATCGTTAACTTGATCCTGGTTTAACTTTGGTACCTGGTATCTGTCTAGAAATTTGTCCATTTCGTCCAGGTTTTCCAGTTTTGTTGAGTATATCCTTATGTAGAAGGATATGATGGTGTTTTGGATCTTCAGTATCTGTTGTTATGTCTCCCTTTCATTTCTGATTTTGTTCATTAGGATGCTTTCCCTGTACCCTCTAGTGAGTCGGGCTAAGGTTTTATCTATCTTGTTGATTTTCTCAAAGAACCATCTCCTTGTTTGGTTGATTCTTTGAATAGTTCTTCTTGAATCCACTTGGTTGATTTGGCCCCTGAGTTTGATTATTTCCTGGTGTCTACTCCTCTTGGGTGAATTTGCTTCCTTTTTTCTAGAGCTTTTAGGTGTGTTGTCAAGCTGCTAGTGTGTGCTCGCTCTAGTTTCTTTTTGGAGGCACTCAGAGCTATGAGTTTCCCTCTTAGAAATGCTTTGATAGTGTCCCATAAGTTTGGGTATGTTGTGGCTTCATTTTCATTAAACACTAAAAAGTCTTTAATTTCTTTCTTTATTCCTTCATTGACCAAGGTATCATGAAGAAGAGTGTTGTTCATTTTCCACCTGGTTGTTGGCTTTCCATTATTTATCTCATTATTGAAGATCAGCCTTAGTCCACGGTGGCCTAATAGGATGCATGAGACAATTTCAATATTTTTGTACCTGTGAGTCCTGTTTTTTGACCAAGTATATGCTCAATTTTAGAGAAGGTACCATGAGGTACTGAGAAGAAGGTATATCCTTTTGTTTTAGGATAAAATGTTCTGTAGATATCTGTTAAGTCCTTTTGTTTTATCACTTCTCTTAGTTTCACTGTTTCCCTGTTTAGTTTCTGTTTCCATGATCTGTCCATTGATAAAAGTGCTGTGTTGAAGTCTCCCACTATTATTGTGTGAGGTGCAATATGTTCTTTGATCTTTACTAACGTTTTTTTAAGGAATGTGACTGCCCATATATTTGGAGCATAGATATTGAGAATTGAGAGTTACTCTTGGAGGATTTTAACTTTGATGAGTATGTAGTGTCCCTCCTTGTCTTTTTTGATAACTTTGGTTCAGAAGTCGATTTTATTCTATATTAGAATGGATACTCCAGCTTGTTTCTTCAGACCATTTGCTTGGAAAATTGTTTTCCAGCCTTTACTCTGAGGTAGTGTCTGTCTTTTTCTCTGAGATGGGTTTCCTGTAAGCAGCAGAATGTTGGGTCCTGTTTGTGTAGCAATTCTGTTAGTCTATGACTTTTTATTGGGGAATTGAGTCCATTGATATTAAGAGATATTAAGGAAAAGTAATTGTTGCTTCCTATTATTTTTGTTGTTAGAGTTGGCATTCTGTTCTTGTGGCTGTCTTTTTTTTTTGGTTTGTTGAGGGATTACTTTCTTGCTTTTTCTAGGTTTTCATCCTTGTATTGGTTATTTTTCTGTTATTATTATTTGAAGGGCGGGATTCATGGAAAGATAATGTGTGAATTTGGTTTTGTAGTGGAATACTTTGGTTTCTCCATCTAAGGCAATTGAGAGTTTGGCTGGGTATAATAGCCTGGGCTGGCATTTTTGTTCTCTTAGGGTCTGTATAACATCTGTCCAGGATCTTCTGGCTTTCATAGTCTCTGGTGAAAAGTCTGGTGTAATTCTGATAGGCCTGCCTTGATATGTTACTTGACCCTTTTCCCTTACTGCTTTTAATATTCTATCTTTATTTAGTGCATTTGTTGTTCTGATTATTATGTGTTGGGAGGAATTTCTTTTCTGGTCCAGTCTATTTGGAGTTCTGTAGGCTTCTTGTATGTTCATGGGCATCTCTTTCTTTAGGTTTGGTAAGCTTTCTTCTATCATTTTGTTGAAGATATTTGATGGCCCTTTAAGTTGAAAATCTTCATTCTCATCAACTCCTATTATCCGTAGATTTGGTCTTCTCATTGTGACCTGGATTTCCCTGATGTTTTGAGTTAGCATCTTTTTGCATTTTGTATTTTCTTTGATTGTTGTGCCAATGTTCTTTATGGAATCTTCTGCAACTGATATTCTCTCTCCCAGCTCTTGTATTCTGTTGCTGATGCTTGCATCTATGGTTCCAGATTTCTTTCCTAGCTTTTCTATCTCCAGCGTTGCCTCACTTTGGGTTTTCTTCATTGAGTATACTTCCCTTTTTAGGTCTTGGATGTTTTTATTCAATTCCATCACCTGTTTGTTCATGTTTTCCTGAAATTCTTTAAGGGATTTTTGTGCTTCCTCTTTAAGGTCTTCTACCTGTTTAGCAGTGTTCTCCTATATTTATTTAAGTGAGTTATTAAAGTCCTTCTTGATGTCCTCTACCATCATCATCAGAGATGCTTTTAAATCAGGGACTATCTTTTCGTGTGTTTTGGGGTGCCCAGGACTGTGTGGGGTGGGAGTGCTGTGTTCTGATGATGGTGAGTGGTCTTGGTTTCTGTTAGTAAGATTCTTACATTTGCCTTTCACCACCTGTTAATCTCTGGAGTTAGTTGTTGTAGTTGTCTTCCTGTTAGAGCTTGTTCCTCAGGTGATTATGTTAGCTTCTATCAGCAGACCTGGGAGCCTAGCTCTCTCCTGAGTGTCAGTGTTCAGAGTACTCTCTGCAGGCAAGCTCTCCTCTTGCAGGGAAGGTGCCCAGATATCTGTTGTTCGAACCTGCCTCCTGGCAGAAGTTGTGATCCACTCAAAGAGGTCTTAAGATCCCGTGAAGGATCCTGTGGGTACCTTGCGAGTTTCCACAGACTCTGCGCCCAAAGTACCCCAGTGCTGGGGTGGACTGGAAGGGTCTTGTGCCCCTGATCAGGCTGGGTTTTCTGCTTTGCTAATTATCAGTCTCAGGTCCTGCGCGATTGGATTCGAGCAGAAGCTGTGTTCCACTCACCAGAGGTTTTAAGATCCCGTGGATGGTCCTGTGGGTACCTTGCGGGAGTCCCTGACTCTGCACCCAAGCTCCCCTGGTGCTGGCGGGGACCAGAAGGGACTTGTGCCCCTGATCAGCCCGGGTTTTCTGCTTCCCTAATTAATGTAGTCTCATGTTCTACACAATTATATTGGAGCAGCAGCTGTGTTCCACTCACCAGAGGTCTTAAGATCCCGTGGAGGGTCCTGTGGGTATCTTGCGAGTGTCCACAGACTCCACACCCAAGCTACTCCAGTGCTGGCGGGGACTGGAAGGGCGATGCTCAACCTTCTTAATGCTTCAACTCTTTAATGCAGTTCTTCAAGTTGTGGTGACTCCTATCCATAAAATTATTTTCATTGCTACTTCACAGCTACAACTTTGCTACTGTTATGATTTGTAAGGTAAATATTTTTGGAGATATGGGTTTGCAAGAGAGGTCATAACCCACAGGTTGGGAACCACTGCTCCAGAGGAACAGATCTGATTTATATATATATATATAAATGTATGTGTGTGTCTATATATATATGTATATATATATATATATATACATATATATATACATATAACTTTAAAATAAATATACAGAAATATATTTGTTACATTTATACATAATAAATATAATGTTATATTTTATATATACTATATGTTATATATTATCTATATATAATGTTATGAAGGTGGTATATTAGATTGGCTTACACAATATAGGCTAGGTAGTCCTACAATGTCTCTCTACATATGGGAGAATCTAAGTGCCTGATAGCTGATCCACAGGGCTAGACACCTCAGCATTCCCAATCTGATGTTGACAACCTAGACGATTTCTGGTGATTTCTGGTCTTTAGTCTGAAGAAACTGAGTTCTGATGGCAGCAAAAAATTGTAGCAGTGGCAGCATGAGCAACAGAGTAGATGCACTCATAAACAGGAAGGCAAGGTAAGCAGACAAAGGCAACATTAGTTTTCTCTTGGGCCTATTTACACCAGTACTGTAGCCAGAGTTATTTCCCACTCAGTCTGTCTTAGGATTTCTATTGTTGTGAAGATGCACCATGACCAAGACAACTCTTATAAACGCAAACATTTAATTGGGGCTGGCTTGCAGTTTCAGCAGTTCAGTTCATCATTATCATTGTGGGAAGCATGGTAGTATACAGGCAGACATGCTATCTAAAAGGAGCTAAGAGTTCTTCAACTTGATCCCAACCCAGCCCAGAAGGACACTCTTCTGTAGGCAGCCAGGAGGAGGCTCTCATTTCTCTTTGAGCAGAACCTGAGCATAGGAGCCTCAACACCCCTCCCCATAGTGAGACACTTTCTCCAATAAGACCACACCTACTTCACAAGGGCACACCTCCTAATAGTGTCACTCTTTGGGCCAAGAATATTCAAACCACCACATCTACTAAAGAGTAGTCTTTGTAATTTCTAACATCTTGTTATCATCTGTGTCAATAACCTGGTGCAGAATGAAGCTCTTAGGAGCTTATAGGCCTGTCAGTTTCCTAACATAGATGTTGGTGAGCTCCAGAGGCTCTTTCCTTGGCTTGATACTGGTTAGTGTTCATGATTAACATTTAGTCTTCCAGGAAAGACTAATTCTTTTTCTATGGCCTGGAACTATTGGGGAGAGAGAGGGTTGTTTTCAATCAGACTTTCAAAAACCTGGTTCTTTTGAATACATGATGAGGGGAGCTTATTATCATTTATTCAGGCCTTTAGAAATCAAGGAATGAAATTGAGTAGTCCAGTTTTAAGCAAAAATCCTATATGTAATTTTTCAGGATCTATCATAGGCAATTGTAGATTGTTAGTTTGGAAGCTTTCATTAGTAAAGTTGCCCCTTCCAAGATACGTTTTTACCTAGCCAGTACATTACGGCCTCAGGAGAAGCTAAACTGAGAAACTCAGACTCCTTTTATGTTGAAAATACTCCTATGAATATGTGCACTGTACTTGGAGGCCTACTTAATGGTGGTGTCTGCTGGGTGGAGCTCAGCCAAGACTTTTACATTCCTCTGCTTTTGATCACCTTCTCAAAGGTTACCCTGCTGCAGACCCTCTGGGTGCCTTTGTCTGCGTGGAACGGGTCTCTAGTCACGGGTGGGCAAAGCGTCAGATGAATGACAGAAAGATGCACACAGGAGAGGTTGTGTAGAATCTGAATGTAATTTGTCAAATCGAGCATCAAACTTTTTATACAGAAGACAATAAGGAAGTTGGGTGACATACCCGCAAGGTAGAAAGAGGTTACTGGATTCTTACATAAAACAGAGGAATGCAAACACAGAAGGTCTAACAGGAACCACCTGGGATAGAATTCATTGTTAACAACTGGGATCAACAAGGGCTCCACCTATGATTCACCTAATCTTAGAAGCCACGGTCAAGGGCTTCGTGTCCTTGCCATAGTTCCTATTTTAGTCTATTGTATAGTCCACCTTCCCCTTAGGCCATTGTAAATACATGTGTATGGGTGTAACTCAGCTATAGATCTAAGTATCTATTCTGGTTTCTCCTCCGGTCTGAAACTTCCTTCTTCCTTGGTGATGGTAAATTCCTGTGTAGGGGAGTGACTTAGCTTTTATTCAAAGTGATAGTGTAGTACCAGAGTCTATTCTGAATGTCACTGAATAGCAACATTCTTACTGAATTTCAAGCCCATGGTCTTGCTCAAGGATGTTCTAGGACTGTTGGAACACTGGCAAAGGCTTTAGCTATGTCAGAATTAAATCTTAAAAGGCACTTATAATAGGATAGTACTAAAAGAGAGCACGTGGACCCATACACTAGACTAACACGGGAATGGAAAATTAATGTATGCGTTAGAGAGAACGCCAGACTCCAGGAGTGAGTTTCTGTGAAACTCTTCTGCCTCGTGAGTAGCTTCCAAGCCTCAGCCTTTCAAGCTGACTAGACCAGAGTCAGTGGCATTACTCTACTCTGCAACTTTACCTTTTGTGTAATGTTTAGCCAAAGCTTGAATAAAACTCAAACACTCTTTGGATCAATGCTTGTCTACTCCAAGTCTTTCCCTTTCAACTTGCCTGTAGCTACATGAGTCCAAAGATAATAGGAACCTTCTTTTCATGGATCCTTTAGTCCAGGGATTATTCCCCATTTATATGATCATATGTATGTTTCATACTTGTTTCACTCCTTGTCAAAAACATGGAATAATGAGAAAATTAATACCTTCTTTTATGAGTCTTGATTATATTATCAAAGAAAGATAAGATTCTGAGGGTCACTGTAAAATATATCACATGCATTATGGCTTGAACTCTCAGAAATTTGGGCTGAGTATATAGCTCAATGTTTGGAGCACTTTCCAAGCATGTGTGAGCTGCCCCAAGCTGCTTAGTTTCTATCAATTGTTTCATTCACCTCCCATGCTCAGAATAGATACCTCTTAACTGCCTTTTAGAGAACTGGAGCACTGATCTAGATGACTTCCTCAAACTGTGTGGTATTGTCAGGTGTGGCAGTTGTACTCTCTGTTGAGACTACTTAGGGAATGCCTAAAGTGTAACAGTACTTGCATTTATATAGGAGTTGGTTATAAAAAGAAAATAAGACCTTTATCGATGCCTGGACACAGATATGAGAGACAGGAAGGGCAAGATAATAGTTAGAAAGAGGTGAAATTAGAGCCCTTTAAGCAAAAGAAATGAGAAAAACAAAAATGTATCTCCAATTTTTTTGTAAATATTTGGGTTTTACCCAAGCATTAGCTAAACATTATACAAAAGTTAAAAGTTCCAGAATAGTGTAACTGACCTTCTGGATGTCAATAACCATACTTAGCCTATACAAATGTAGATAGAGGGATTAAAAGAGATAATTCTTGGCCTTTGCCCTCCATGGTCAGGTAGATTGCAAGAGACATCTCTCAACAGTTGTGGCAAGCTCTCTTGTTTCAGGAACCATGGAGACCATACAAAGTGGACTCTAACCAGCATGCATTCTTCAGAGTCAACACAGAAAGACCTGCCTTTAATGCTTTTAAATAAAGCCACAGTTGAGCAAAGTGTTGAATTAATCATCAAGCAAATGGAAAACTTAATAAAATAAAGCGAAAGAGCCAGGGATTCCTCCCAGTCTGAGTGATACCTGAGAACTGGAGCCTCAACTGATCTTAATTTAAAACAATGGGTTATTTTTGGCCATCTGCATGGTTTTAAACACCCAATAGAAAAGTGTAGCTAGATCTTGGTTCTGGGACTCCACCGAACTTAGGAACTTAGTTTGCACGGGTGAGAGTGTGCACCACAGAAGCTGACAGCTTCTGGGACAGGCGGAGCCACAGAGCCGCTGAGGCAGCACCCTTTTCAGGCCACAGACAGCCAGCCACCTTCCCGACCAGAGGACAGGTATCTGCCCAGCCCGGGTGCCCTCTGCCTCAGGAGCAGCAGGCACCATCTTGGTTCCGTGAGTCCGCCGAACTTAGGAACTTAGTCTCTACAGGTGAGAGTGTGTGCCACAGAAGCAGACAGCTTCTGGGACCTGCCAAAGCAACACAGCTTCTGGGAAATATCCCGTTTTAGGCCTTCTTCTTCAGCCAGGAGGAGGTTCAAACGCAAGATATCTATGCACCTTCCCTGTAAGAGGAGAACTTGCCAGCAGAGCACTGAAACTCAGAGGAGAGAGCCTGTTTCCCAGGTCTGCTGATAGAGGGTAACAGAATCACCACAAGAACAATCTCTAAACAGAGTCAACTATAACAACTAACTCCAGAGATTACCAGATGGCGAAAGGTAAACATAGGAATCTTACTAACAGGAACCAAGACTACTCACCATCATCATTACCCAGCACTCCCACTTCGCCCAGTCCAGGGCACCCCAACACACCCGAAAAGCTAGACCCGGATTTAAAGGCATATCTCATGATGATGGTAGAGGACATCAAGAAGGACTTTAATAACTCACTTAAAGAAATACAAAACACTGCTAAAGAGTTACAAGTTCTTAAAGAAAAATGGGAAAGCACAATCAAAGAGGTAGAAGTCCTTACAGTAAAACAGGAAAACACATCCAAATAGGTGATGGAAATGAACAAAACAATACTAGACATAAAAAGGGAAGTAGACACAATAAAGAAAACTCAAAGTGAGGCAAAGCTGGAGATAGAAACCCTAGGAAAGAAATCTGGAACCATAGATGCGAGCATCAGCAACAGAATACAAGAGATGGAAGAGAGAATCTCAGGTGCAGAAGATTCCATAGAGAACATCGGTGCAACAATCAAAGAAAAATGGAAAATGCAAAAAGATCCTAACTCAAAACATGCAGGAAATCCAGGACACAATTAGAAGACCAAAGCTACGGACAATAGGAGTGGATGAGAATGAAGATTTTCAACTCAAAGGACCAGCAAATATCTTCAAAAAAAATATAGAAGAAAACTTCCCAAATGTAAAGAAAGAGTTGCCCATGAACATACAAGGAGCCTACAGAACTCCAAATAGACTGGACCAGAAAAGAAATTCCTCCTGACACATAATAATCAGAACAAAAAAATGCAATAAATAAAGATAGAATACCAAAACCAGTAAGGGAAAAAGGTCAAGTAACTTATAAAGGCAAGCCTATCAGAATTACACCAGATTTTTCACCAGAGACTATGAAAGCCAGAAGATCCTGGACAGATGTTATACAGACACTAAGAGAACACAAATTCCAGCCCAGGCTACTATACCCAGACAAACTCTCAATTACCATAGATGGAGAAACCAAAGTATTCCACGACAAAACCAAATTCACACATTATCTCTCCACGAATCCAGCCTTTAAAGGGTAATAACAGATAAAAACCAATACAAGAACAGGAACAACGCCCTAGAAAAGAACAAGAAGGTAATCCCTCAACAAACCTAAAAGAAGACAGCCACAAGAACAGAATGCCAACTTTAACAACAAAAATAACAGGAAGCAACAATTACTTTTCCTTACTATCACTTAATATCAATGGTCTCAACTCCCCAATGAAAAGACATAGACAAAAAAACTGGCTACACAAAAAAGACCCAACATTTTGCTGCTTACAGGAAACTCATCTCTGAGAAAAAGATAGACACTACCTCAGAATGAAAGGCTGGAAATCAATTTTCCAAGCAAATGGTAAAAAAGAAACAAGCCGGAATAGCCATCCTAATAGCTGATAAGATTGACTTCCAACCCAAAGTCATCAAAAATGACAAGGGGGGGCACTTCATTCTCATCAAAGGTAAAATCCTCCAAGAGGAACTATCATTTCTGAATATCTATGCTCCAAATACAAGGGCAGCCACATTCATTAAAGAAACGTTAGTAAATCTCAAAGCACACATTGCACCTCACACAATAATAGTGGGAGACATGACTTTCACCAATGGACAGATCATGGAAACAGAAACTAAACAGGGACACAGTGAAACTAACAGAAGTGATGAAACAAATGGATCTGACAGATATCTACAAAACATTTTATCCTAAAACAAAAGGTTATACCTTCTTCTCAGCACCTCATGGTACCTTCTCCAAAGCTGACCACATACTAGGTCAAAACACAGGCCTCAACAGGTACAAAAATATTGAAATTGTCCCATGCATCCTATCAGATCACCATGGACTAAGGCTGATCTTCAATAACAAAATAAATAATAGAAAGCCAACATTCACGTGGAAACTGAAAAACACTCTTCTCAATGATACCTTGGTCAAGGAAGGAATAAACAAAGAAATTAAGGACTTCTTAGAGTTCAATGAAAATGAAGCCACAACATACCCAAACTTATGGGACACAATGAAAGCATTTCTAAGAGGAAAACTCATAGCTCTGAGTGCCTCCAAAAAGAAACTAGAGCGAGCACACATTAGCAGCTTGACAACACACCTAAAAGCTCTAGAACAAAAGGAAGCAAATTCACCCAAGAGGAGTAGACGCCAGAAAATAATCAAACTCAGGGGCAAAATCAACCCGTTAGAAACAAGAACTATTCAAAGAATCAACCAATCGAGGAGCTGGTTCTTTGAGAAAATCAACAAGATATACAAACCCTTAGCCAGACTCACTAGAGGGCACAGGGAAAGCAATCTAATTAACAAAATCAGAAATGAAAAGGGAGACATAACAACAGATCCTGAACAAATCCAAAACACCATCAGATCCTTCTACAAAAGGCTATACTCAACAAAACTGGAGAACCTGGATGAAATGGAGAAGTTTCTAGACAGATACCAGGTACCAAAGTTGAATCAAGATCAGGTTAATGATCTAAACAGCCCTATATCCCTCAAAGAAATAGAAGCAGTCATTAATAGTCTCCCAACCAGAAAAAAGCCCAGGGCCAGATGGGTTTAGTACAGAGTTCTATCAGACCTTCAAAGAAGATCTAATCCCAGTTCTTCACAAACTACTCCACAAAGTAGAAACAGAAGATACTCTACCCAACTCATTCTATGAAGCCACAATTACTCTAATACCTAAACCACAAAAAGACCCCACAAAGATAGAGAACTTCAGACCAATATTCCTTATGAATATTGATGCCAAAATCCTCAATAAAGTTCTTGCTAACCGAATCCAAGAACACATCAAAACAATCATCCATCCTGACCAAGTAGTTTTTATCCCAGGGATGCAGGGATGGTTCAATATACGGAAATCCATCAAGGTAATCCAATATATAAACAAACTCAAAGACAAAAACCACATGATCATCTCGTTAGATTCTGAGAAAGCATTTGACAAGATCCAACACCCATTCATGATAAAAGTCTTGGAAAGATCAGGAATTCAAGGCCCATACCTAAACATGATAAAAGCAATCCACAGCAAACCAGTAGCCAGCATCAAAGTAAATGGTGAGAAGCTGGAAGCAATCCCACTAAAATCAGGGACTAGACAGGCTTTCAACTCTCTCCCTACCTCTTCAACATTGTACTTGAAGTCCTAGCCAGAGCAATTAGACAAAAAAAGAGGAGATCAAGGGGATACACATTGGAAAGGAAGAAGTCAAAATATCACTTTTTGCAGAAGATATGATAGTATATATACGTGACCCTAAAAATTCCACCAGAGAACTCCTAAGCCGGATAAACAGCTTGAGTGAAGTAGCTGGATATAAAATTAACTCAAACAAGTTAATGGCCTTTTTCTACACAAAGGACAAACAGGCTGAGAAAGAAATTAGGGAAACAACACCCTTCTCAATAGCCATATAAATATAAAATACCTAGTCATGACTCTAACTAAGGAAGTGAAAGATCTGTATGACAAGAACTTCATGTATCTGAAGAAAGAAATTAAAGTAGATCTCAGAAGATGGAAAGATCTCCCGTGCTCATGAATTGGCAGGATCAATATAGTAAAAATGGCTATCTTGCCAAAAGCAATCTACAGATTCAATGCAATCCCCATCAAAATTCCAACTCAATTCTTCAACGAATTAGAAAGGGCAATCGGCAGATTCATCTGGAATAACAAAAAACCTAGGATAGCAAAAAACTCTTCTCAAGGATAAAAAAAACCTCTGGTGGAATCACCATGCCCGAACTAAAGATGTACTACAGTGCAATTGTGATAAAAACTGCATGGTACTGGTATAGTGACAGAGAAGTAGACCAAAGGAACAGAATTGAAGACCCAGAGATGAACCCACACACCTATGGTCACTTGATCTTAGACAAGTGAGCTAAAACCATCCAGTGAAAAAAAGACAGCATTTTCAACAAATGGTGCTGGCACAACTGGCTGTTATCGTGTAGAAGAATGCGAATTGATCCATTACTATCTCCTTGTACTAAGGTCAAATCTAAGTGGATTAAGGAACTCCACATAAAACCAGGGACACTGAAACTTATAGAGGAGAAAGTAGGGAAAAGCCTCGAAGATATGGTTTCAGGGGGAAAATTCCTGAATAGAACAGCAATGGTTTGTGCTGTAAGATCGAGAATCGATAAATGGGACCTCATAAAATTGCAAAGCTTCTGCAAGGCAAAAGACACCGTCAATAAGACAAAAAGATCACTAACAGATTGGGAAAGGATCTTTACCTATCCTATCCAGAATTCAAGAAGGTGGACTCCATAAAATCAAATAACCCCATTTAAAAATGGGGCTCAGAACTGAACAAAGAATTCTCACCCGAGGAATACCAAATGGCAGAGAAGCACCTGAAAAAATGTTCAACATCCTTAATCATCAGGGAAATGCAAATCAAAACAACCCTGTGTAAGATCGAGAATCGATAAATGGGACCTCATAAAGTTGCAAAGCTTCTACAAAGCAAAAGACACCGTCAACAAGACAAAAAGACCACTAACAGATTGGGAAAGGATCTTTACCTATCCTAAATCAGATAGGGGACTAATATCCAATATATATAAAGAACACAAGAAGGTGGACTCCAGAAAATCAAATAAACCCATTAAAAATGGGGCTCAGAGCTGAACAAAGAATTCTCACCTGAGGAATACCGAATGGCAAAGAAGCTCCTGAAAAAATGTTCAACATTCTTGAGATTCCACCTCACACCAGTCAGAATGGCTAAGATCAAAAATTCAGGTGACAGCAGATGCTGGCAAGGATGTGGAGAAAGAGGAACGCTCCTCCATTGTTGGTGGGATTGCATGCTTGTACAACCATTCTGGAAATCAGTCTGGCGGTTACTCAACAAATTGGACATAGTACTACCGGAGGATCCAGCAATACTTCTCCTGGGCATATATCCGGAAGATGTCCCAGCCGGTAAGAAGGACAAATGCTCCACTATGTTCATAGCAGCCTTATTTATATTAGCCAGAAGCTGGAAAGAACCCAGATGCCCCTCAACAGAGGAATTGGTACAGAAAATATGGTACATTTGCACAATGGAATACTACTCAGATATTAAAAAGAATGAATTCATGAAATTCCTAGGCAAATGGTTGGACCTGGAGGACATCATCCTGAGTGAGGTAACCCAATCACAAAGGAACTCTCACAATATGTACTCACTGATAAGTGGATATTAGTCCAGAAACTTAGGATACCCAAAATATAAGATACAATTTGCTAAACACATTAAACTCAAGAGAAGGAAGACCAAAGTGTGGACACTTTGCCCCTTCTTAGAATAGGAAACTAAACACCCATGGAAGGAGTTACAGAGACAAAATTTGGAAGTGTGACAAAAGGATGGAACATCTAGTGATTTCCATATCCGGAGATCCATCCCATGATCAGCTTCCAAATGCTGACACCATTGCATACACTGGCAAGATTTTGCTGAAAGGACCCAGATATACCTGTCTCTTGTGAGTCTATGACGGGGCCTAGCAAACACAGAAGTGAATGCTCATAGTCAGCTATTGAATGGATCACAAGGCCCCCAATGAAGGAGCTAGAGAAATCACCCAAGGAACCAAATGCAACTGGAACCCTAGAGGTGGAACAACAATATGAACTAACCAGTACCCCGGAGCTCTTGTCTCTAGCTGCATATGTATCAAAAGATGTCCTAGTAGGCCATCACTTGAAAGAGAGGCCCATTGGACTTGCAAACTTTATATGCCCCAGTACAGGGGAATGCCAGGGCCAAAAAGGGGGAGTGGGTGGGTAGGGAAGTGGGGGTGGGTGGGTATGGGGGACTTTTGGTTTAGCATTGGAAATGTAAATGAGCTAAATACCTAATAAAAATGGAAAAAAAGAAAAGTGTAGCTAAAGAGTAAATTCATTGAAAAAAAAAAAAAAAACCAACCAATCAAACAAACAAACAAAACAAAACAAAACAAAAGAGAAGCACCAACTCTCTAGCATTTAGGCTTAAACCTAAATGAGATGTTTTTAGACAGCTACTCCTCACTATTTTCTTCTTGATAATAAAAATGTTGTCAAGATATAGGACATTACGACCTTGGTTCAATTTCAACACAGAAGCACCTCCCTACAATCCAGAGAGATGGGCACACTAGTGTATTAACCTTAAAAACCCAAATTATTGCTAAATACCCTCTCTCCCTTTCTAGGTGACATCTGAGAGGGATCTCACATTGATTTTAGCCACTCCAACAGTTTTAAAGTGATTGAAAGTAAATCCTGGATTTATCATTCCCAACTCCAGCTTTGGTGACCAAGGGCAAGGCGACAAGAAAAAGCCCAAAGAATAGAGGCTTTTGTGAGACTATCAAGAAACCATACATACAAGTAACATTCTACAGACTGGGAAGGTTGTATTTATTAATTGTATATATATATATATATATATATATATATATATATATATATATATATATATACATATACATATATGCATTAAAAAGTAATGAGTGAACAGAGAGGCCATGCATGTAAAGAAGAGCTGAAAGGGGTGAATGGGTGGGGGTGGGGGGTGGTTGGAGGAAAGGTAATGGGTAAATGTTATATTATAATCTCAAAGACAAAATTTAAAAGAATGAAATAAATAAATTGGACCTCAATTCAGACATTTTAAAATGTCTTTTGTTCTGACTTCTGTTCTCTGCTTATGTTTTAAATTATTAAGCTATTGTGTTACTTCTTGCTGGCTTCTATCAGGGTGGAATCAGTTTTTCTGTTTCAGAGGGCTTCAATTTCCCTTTTCTCCAACAATTTCTTTTTATAAGGGAGAAATTTAATCGAAAAAGGGGACATGTGAAGCAAGAAAAAACCTACAACTAAAATAAATTTAGAGTTTTTTTGTTTGTTTATTTTGAGTCAATATCTTTTTCTGTAGCCTAGGATGGCTTGGAACTCACCATAAGGTTCATGTTGGCCTTGAACATTCTGTGACTCCCCTGCCTCAGCCTCACAATTTCTGGAAAGGTACATAGTATTATACATATGTCAATCCCACTGATTTTTAAATCTCAGAATAGTCTTCAGTGGCTTGATGCTCTCTGTCTTTCAGAATCATAAGGGTGGCAGCCCACTCCCTGGAAGGCAGGCCTGTTATCTCTGTCATGCAGAAAATGGAATCCTTATTTACTATTTATGAATATAAAATTTCATAACTATTTTGGGAACTGCTAGTGAATCTTCAAATAATTAAACATAGAACTACCATATGGCCAAGCTATCCTTCCTCTACTATAAATCTAGGAAAGAAAAATTAAAATGCATCTAAACAAAACATGTACAAAATTTACACTAATATATAGCAGCATTATTCATAATAGCTCAATGCAGAACAACACATGTTCATCAAAAGCTAAAAAAATATATAAACATGGTATGTCTAATGCATTAGTCATATTTTCATTAACATAACACAAGTCAACTTAAAAAGAGGATATAGTTTTGGAGGTTTCAATCCATAATCAATGGAATCCACTGTTTTGTGCATGTGATATCCAAGTGTATCGGTGTGTGTGTTCATAGGGTAAAAGACAATTTGTTCCATAGCCAAGCCCACCCCCAGTGGCACACTTCCTTCAACAAGACCACACCTCCTAATAATGTCACTCCTTAGAAGTCTATGAATACCATTTCCTTTCAAACCACCACAACCACTAACCTTAACCCAGGAGCTATCACCAAATGAAAAGCACTCTCTGGGTATACAAACCACACTAAATGGCAGGCCTCATGCCCAGCAGTAGATGAGTAGATGTCTAACAGAGAATAAACTCAGCAGCAGTTTTGGATATGTTTTGGTCCATAATTCTTTGTTTAAACTGTTGAGCATTTTTTTTTTACCTTGCAGATTTTTTGCTTACATATTATGGTTTCTGATTATACGTTTATATGAGTTTGGGGTATGTGTGTATTTCTCACTCTTTCTTTAGGGTTTTGCTTTTTGTTTTCTATTCTGGTTTGAATTTTGTTTTGTTTTGTTTTGTTTTTTTGTTTTTTTGTTTTGTTTTGTTTTGCTTTTTGGTTTTGTGGTTTTGTTTTTGTTTTTTGAGACAGGGTTTCTCTGTATAGCCCTGGCTGTCCTGGAACTCACTTTGTAGAACAGGCTGGCCTTGAACTCAGAAATCAGCCTGCCTCTGCCTCCCAAGTGCTGGGATTAAAGGTGTGCACCACCATGCCCATCTGGTTTGAATTTTTTATTTGACTTTTTTTCTAGAAAGAGAGAGAAAGAAGACATGGAGATGGAGCAGTGGGAAAGTAGAAGGATCTGAGAGGAGATAAAGGAGGGAAAGCCATGATCAGAAAGCTTTGTATGATGCAAGTGTTTTTGCAGTTTTAAAATAAGAGGCAGACTTGAGCCTCAGAGAAGACTTTGTATTCGAAACATTCTTGAGATTGTCAGGGAACTTTTGAAGTTGGATTAAATGCATTTTGGATTAAGGATATATGGCCATAAGACTATGAGGCCAGGGTAGCTTAAATGAGATGTTTCCCATAAGTCTCAAGCATTTGAATATTTGGTCCTTAGTTGGAGACTTAAGAGATATGGCATTGATAGAAGAAATTATTTTGCTTCCAGTGTGCTTTCACCTTTTTTTTTTTTTCAGTTCATGACATGAGCTCTCAACTGCTGTTTCAGTAGCCTGTTACCTGCTCCCTCCACTTCAGCATCATGGACTACTAAGCCTCTGGAACCATAACCTTAAAATAAATTATGTTTCCATAAGTTATTTTGATCATGATGTTTTATTAAAGTAACATATCCAGAGTTAGTTCAAAAGATTGGATCAAGAATGTTAATACAAAAAATAAAATAAAATAACAGTGGTAAAGCACAACCAGTAAGCACTATAGGAGTTAAAATAAAATCTTTTATAGTCAATATGTCAGTAAATTGGTGTTAGAGACAAAATTCCTTATGCAATGTGGCAATTTCACTTGTAGATAGTTTGGAGAGATTCATAAATCTGGCATTGGATAGTAAGCTTCGTCAAGAGTAGAACTGTACACTTCAATTTCGACAGTTAGTGTTTGGTTTCAGACCCCAGAACAAGGTACTGAGGTGCATATCAAAACCGATCTGTGGGAACTATCCCCCTCTCTGCTTGACTAATCCAGAGAGTGCGATTTGTTTCCTTTTCTCTGGTCCTGATCCTGGGACCCCTGACTCCACCAACTACCAAGACCGTGGGTCTAAAAGTTTCAAGAAAAAGGTTTTCTCCCTAAACTTCTTAACTTTATCTTCTGTCCCCTAATACCAAGGTGTTTTCTCAAAACCTGCATCCAGGAAAGCTCCCAAACAGCTACTCACAGCCTCACAGACTGCTTTAATTGGACCTACACATTCCTACTCGGAGATGATCCCACAACCTGGACAGCAGTGAAACAACCAGTTCTTCCCTGACATGACCAACATTTTTGCTCAAATTCCAGAATTATGTCCCAGTGTAAGCAGCGAATAGTTATAGATGATTACACCACATGATGTGTTTATAAAACGATAAAAAGAAATAGAATATGTTCTATGGATGTGTAGTCAGGAAGGGGATGTCTCAACGGGCCCATGCCAAGGCATCCCTTTCCCCCTCCCCCTCCTGAGGGACCAGCCACGTGAGTTTATTCAGGGGATGGGGAGGGGAGTTAAGAGGGTAGTAGGAGCAGAGAAAGAAGAGAGAGGGAGAGAGTAGAGAAGTAGAGGCCAGCCACTACCATGTGGAGAGAGGGGAAAGGGAATGAGGAAAGGAAGGGAGAAAGGAAGAGCCCAAGAGGGCAAGAAAGTAGCAACTGGGAAATAAGAAAGCAAGAGATCCAGAAACGGAGGAGGGGGCAAGCAGCCCTGTTTATAGTAGGTCAGGCCTACCTGGATGTTGCCAAGTAACTCTGGGGTGGAGTGTAGACAGAATGCTAACACCACCCATTATTCACTGGTTTTTTAGCTGTGGTCGACTGCCTTTCCACTGAGTTCTTAGTTCCCGATAACTCACTGCTGATCCTAAGTGAATCTAGCACGTGGATTTAGCACTGTTCCAGCTTAGCCTGTACCAACCTTCTCCAGTACAAATTTTCTTTAATTCTTTACTTCTTTCAAGGAGCTCTAAACCAGCAGTGTTTCTTCCAAATGTCCTCTGCCTATCCCAGGCGCCACATTGGGCACCAAATTGTAGGGGCCGGCCTGGGGCTCTCATGTCCGGGTTTGAGCCTTGAAGGCATCTTGGAACTGAAAGAAAAGAGGGAGCCTAGGCGGGTCAAGAAATAATGGAACCAAGAAAACAACTCAGGGTTCAAATGTTTAATGGCAGACACACTTTATAAAAGAGGGGGGAGGCCCATTCCCGCCAATTCATGCTTGGAACCTGGAACTAGCTGCAGGTGATGACGTGCAGGATAGGGCAAAGTCTCCAGAATAGATCAGGGGGGCTTCTCAGCAGGTAACAGTACCTTGAAGAGAAACAGCAACAGTGGCTGAACAATAGAGTGATCTTGGGAAGAAGGCTCCACCCTAGATAATCTCCTTAGTGGCAGCAAGGTCAAGTTCTGGCTCACCCTGCTTCAGGCTTGTGGGATACTACAGGTCAGAAAACAGATACTCAGAACAGACATGTCGGCTGGCATGCACACATTTCAGAGGGGATCTCCTTACCTCCAAGTCAGTTCTCAGATGAGATGGGTGGTTGCATTTCCTGGCCAATGCACCAAAAGACCCACAAAGTGAGGACTCCCCCACATTCTTACTCAGGAGAGGAGAAACCCCAAATCACTCACAAGAAATGGCCTTGATGCAAACCGCAAGAGAACTTTTTATTTCAGGCACGCTTGGGGCCCACAGTCATACACCACACAGGGGTAGAGGAATGTGGACCCAGGTAGCTGGAAAAGGGGCTATTTAAAGGAAAAAAAAAAAAACACAACCCAAGGGGGTAGGGAGGGTGTTATTGGAAAATGCCGAAAATACCAGTAAAAAATAAAAAGGGTGTTCTAAAAATCACAAGGAGAAACTCCCTGCTTCTCAAGATTGTTCTCAAGATTTTAATCTAACTTTTGTGGTCAGCCAGTTCCTGGAATAGGATCACTGAATCGGGCTAACCTACATTCTTGGTGATAGGGGGTCTGAATTTTTTCCTTGTCTTTCACTGTGTACTGGTCCAATTGATCCCAAGGCTTATTTACTACTTCAATAGAGAGCTTCTAGATAGATGGGACAGTACCCTCTATTGAACAAGAAGGAAACCCTTCATGGTGGGTGCTCAGGGTTTCATTGCTCTTGGGACTAGGAGTGGCTGGAGTGGCTACTGGCACCTCTTCCTTGGTGCTACAAGGTCACCAGTACCAGAATCTCACGGCCGCCATAAATCTGGACATTGAGAAGATTAAAAGCAAAAATAAACAAAAACAAAAACAAAAAAGAGAAGATTGAAACATCAAATCCTGGTTCAACTCCTCACTGTGGATGAAAACTCTAATCTCCACTCTATTGGGTACCACTCTTATTTTACTGCTTATGCTAACCTTTGGTCCTTGCATTGTTAACAAGCTGATTGCCTTTGTAAAAGAATAAGAACTGGGCAGCTGATGGTTTTAAGGCAACAATATGAATCCCTACGATCAAGAGAGGAAGAACATGATCTAGCAGAGCCTTCGTAATAAGGAGAGCTCCATGATTGGAGCTCCTATAAGAAAAACAGGGGAATGAAGGGCCCTACGGGATTTGCCAGTCTTAACACTCCCCTACCTCTACAGCTTCTCTTCCCTCCTGGGATCAAGGCTAGGCCAAGTTCCATTCTTCACCCAGTTCTTGGGAGGAGCTGGAATATTCTTGAGAAAAACTGCAGAATGTACTGACTGATAGTCACCTGACCCTCTGGCAAGTCCCAGGTAGAGTTCAAATGCATGTCATGTTTTGCCCATGCTTGCTTGCCAATAGCTTTAAAGGTCAATATACTTAGCCAATAAGTCCAAACCTTGCTGATGTAACCTGTGCCCCTAAAAAGTATAAAAACTGCTTGTACTAGCCATTTGGGGTCGCTTTCTAGTCACTTGTCTTGGGAAATTAATTGAAGGTCGGTCGATTCCGACCACCAGAAAATAAACCTCTTGCTTTTGCATCGATCTGTTGCTCTGCTCTTGGTGTCTCACTTGGGGACATCTCAAAGTAAGTTCCACTGACTGAGGGTCGAGTTCTTACAATAGCAGTGTCAGAGGAGATTTTAAAACAGCCTAGAATTGACTCTGTTGTATAGCTAGTAATAGTCACACTTTCACTGATTAGTAATGAAAAGGAATGAGCTGAACAAGAAAAAATACAAAATGTGCAGTTTGAGACGAAAAAGAACTTTCAGGAAATAGAGCTAAATCCTCAAGGAGATAAGAAGTTTAAAGAAAAAGCTGATCCTGGATGGATCAAAGGACTAGTGACCTCAGGGCAAGACTCCACCCAGCTAAGCTTCCAACTTGTGAAGAGGAATTCTTAAGTAGTAAAATCTGATGTAGATGTGATATAAAGAGGAGGCCATGTTCCAGTGTAAGACTCTGTTGAGCCTTAGCTTACAGGGGACTCACTGAATGAACAATGCAAAGCTGGAAATCGATGCAAAAAGCAAGAGAAATGTATTTTTCCAACATGTTGGGGTTGCCTTGCACATGGAGAGAGAGAACAACCATGTGCAGCCCATCAATTTTTCCTTTATAAAGTTCTCCAGGCAGCAGCTATTAGGCACAATGTGATTGGTATGAAACACATTCGTAGATTTTGGTTACTGGTCTAGCCTTTCCATTCTAAAGCAGTTAGAAGCTGACACATTTAAAGTGATTTTAAGAACGGGGGAAAGGAAATGTTACTGTAAATATCCCTGACCCTGCCCTATGACACACTAATCAGTTTGCTGTACTGGAAAAAATAGGACAGGTCATCACTATGCTTGGTTTCTAGTGATCTGTATCAACAATGATTTCCAATGCAATTTCTGGCCTGGATGCAGATAGGTCAAAACCCATATCCAGGCCAGAAATCGCAACAGAAATCAAGGTCATCTACACATGTGTGTTATACCATATTAAAATTGTGAATGTGAAAGAATAGTCACACATTAAGCTGATCCAATTCTCTGAAGATTTTCGTAACTCCCCAAAAGGACACACAGCACTAGAAATGTGATATGTAGAATGGCAGTTTGAAAATGATACATTTGGGGATCCTTCCAGTCGAAGCCAATGCAGGGCCACCTTGGATTCAAGCTTGGCGAAAATTCCCAAGGTCCCAAAGGACTCTCCATTCCCCAGGCACCCTAGCATGCCCAGGATCTTAGGATCACTGGTGAGTGGAATGCAACATCTGTTTCAACAGAATTGGGAGTGCCTGGAGCCAACAGGAGCAGGGACACAGGAGCCCCCCTCTCCCCCAACCAGTGGTTCGAGTTCCTTCTGGAAAGCTCTGGACTACATTGGTTTGGAACTCAACAGTCAGCTCCATGGTCCCCAGAGGAGATACCACTTCCAGGCACTCTAACAAACCCAGGATTGTAGGACCCCAGGATCCCAGGGGCTTGGTCACACCAGGATCTCAGAGGAATCTTGACTGCCAAGAAATTTGACACACCCAGAATCTCAGGATCAAAGGATCCCGGAATGACAGGATCACAAAGAAAGCTGGCATCTGAGGAGTTCTCACTCTACCAGGATTACAGGAAGGACAGGCTCCAATCAGATATACCAAGGGCAGGAAGCACGTGATGAAATCAGATGGCTGGAGACAAGTGTAATAAAAGAAGCAACAGAAAACAAGGTTACTTGGCATTATCACAACACAACTCTCCCACCATAGCAAGTGATGGATACACCATCACACCAGAAAAGCAAGATATGGATCTAAAGTCACTTCTCATGATGATGATGGAGGACTATAAAAAGGACATAACTCCCTTAAAGAAATACAGGAGAACACAGGTAAACTGGTAAACAGGTAGAAACCCTTAAGGAGGAAACACAAAAATTCCTTAAAGAATTACAGGAAAACACATACAAAAAGGTGAAAGAATTGAACAGAACCATCCAGCATCTAAAAGTGGAAGTAGAAACAATAAAGAAATCACAAAGGGAGACAACTCTGGAGATGGAAAATCTAGGAAAAAAGTCAGGATCCATAGATGCAAGCATCAGAAACAGAATGCAAGAGATAGAAGAGTAAATCTTAGGTCCAGAAGATACTGTAGAAAACATTGACACAACAATCAAAGAAAATGTAAAATGCAAAAATATCCTAACCCAAAACATCCAGGAAATCCAGGACACAATGAGAAAACCAAACCTAAAGATAATAGGTATAGACTAGAAGGAAGATTTTCAACATAAAGGGTCAGTAAATATCTTCAATAAAATTATAGAAGAAAATTTCCCCAACCTAAAGAAAGAAATGTCCATGAACATATAAGAAGCCTACAGAACTCCAAATAGATTGGACCAGAAATGAAATTCCTCTTCTCACATAAAAATCAAAACACAAAGTACACAAAACAAAGAAAGAATATTTAAAAGCAGTAAGGGGAAAAGGTCAAGTAATATATAAAGAAAGACCTATCAGAATTGCATCTGATTCCCCCCCCCCGCCCCCAGAGACTATGAAAGCGAGAAGATCCTGGACAGATGTCATACAGAACCTACGAGAACACAAATGCCAGCCCAGGCTACTATACCCAGCAAAACTCTCAATTACCATAGCTGGACCAAGATATTCCATGACAAAACAAAATGCATACAATATCTTTCCACAAATCCAGCCCTGCAAAGGATAATAAAGGAAAAAACTCCTACACAAGGAGGGAAACTACACCTTAGAAAAAGCAAGAAAGTAATCTTTCAACAAACCTAAAAGAAGATAACCACATGAATAGAACTCCAACTCTAACAACAACAACAACAAAAAAAAAAAACAGGAAAAATCAATGCTTCTTCCTTAATATCTCTTAAGATCAATGAACTCAATTCCCCAGTAAAAAGACATAGACTAAGAGACTGGTTAGGTAAAAAGGACCCAATATTTTGCTGCATACAGGAAACCTGCCTCAGTGACAATGACAGACACCACCTCAGAATAAAAGGCTAGAAAACAATTTTCCAAGCAAAAGGTCTGTCAGTTATGGTTTTACTGCTGTGAACGGACACCATGACCAAGACAAGTCTTATAAAAAAACAACATTTACTTGGGGCTGGATTACAGGTTCAGAAGTTCAGTCAATTATCATCATGGTGGGACCATGGCAGTGTCCAGGCAGGCATGGCACAGGCAAAGCTGAGAGTTCTATGTCTTCATCCAAAAGCTTCTAGTGTAAGACTGACTTCCAGGTAACTAGGGTGAGGATCTTATACCCACACCCAAAGTGACACACCTACTCCAACCAGGTCACACCTATTTCCACAAGGCCACACGTCCAAATGGTGCCACTTCCTGGTCCAAGAACATTCAAACCATCACATAGTCGAAAGAAACAAGCTGGAGTAGCCATTCTAATATCGAATAAAATCAACCTAAAGTTATCCAAAATGATAAGGAGGGAAACTTCATATTCATCAAAGGTAAAATTTATGAAGATGAACTCTCAATTGTCAACATCTATGCTCCATAAAGCTCAAAACACACATAGCACCAAACACAATAATAATGGGAGATTTCAACACCTCACTCTCATCAATGGACAGATCCAGGAAACAGAAACTGAACAGAGATAGAGTGAAACTAACAGAAGTTATGAAACAAATGGATTTATCAGATATCTATAGAACATTTTTTTTCCTAAAACAAAAGGATATACTTTCTTCTCAGCACTTCATGGTACATTCTCTACAAAATTGACCATATAATAGGTCACAAAAAGGGCCTCAACAGATATAAGAAGATTGAAATAATTCCATGCATCCTATCAGATCACCATGGACTAAGGCTGATCTTCAAAAACAACATAAATAATAGAAAGCCCACATACACGTGGAAACTGAACAACACTGTAATCAATGATAACTTGGCCAAAGATGAAATAAAGAAATTAAAGACTTTCTAGAGTTTAATGAAAATGAAGACACAACAAAGGTAAAATTTATGAAGATGAACATACCCAAACTTATGGGATACCTTGAAAGCTGTCCTAAGAAGAAAACTCATAGCTCTGAGTACCTCCAAAAAGAAACTAGAGAGAGCATACAATAGTGGCTTGACATCACACCTGAAAGCTCTAGAACAAAAAGAAGCAAATTCACCCAAGAGGAGTAAACAGCAGGAAATAAACAAATTCAGGGCTGAAATCAACCAAGTGTAAACAAAAAGAACTATAGAAAGAATCACCCAAACCAAGAGCTGTGTTTTTTTTTTTTTTTTTGAGAAAATTAACAAAATAGACAAACCTTTAGCCAGTCTAAATAGAAGGCACAGAGATAGCATCTTAGTTAACAAAATCAGAAATGAAATGGGAGACATAACAAAAGAACCTGAGGAAATCTAAAAAATCATTAGACCCTACTATAAAAGCCTATATTCAACAAAACTGGAAAACCTGCATGAAATGGACACTTTTCCAGACAGATAACAGGTACCAAAGTTAAATCAGGATCAGATTAATGATTTATACAGTCCCATATCCCCTAAAGAAATAGAAACTGTCATTAATAGTCTCCCAACCAAAAAAAGCCCAGGACCTGATTGGATTAATGGAGAGTTCTATCAAAAATTCAAAGAAGACCTAATACCATTATTCCTCAAACTGTTCCACAAAATAGAAACCGAAGGTACTCTACCCAATTCGTTCTATGAAGCCACAATTACTCTCATACCTAAACCACACAAAGACCCCCAAAAAGAATGGGAACTTCAGACCAATTTCCCTTATGAATATTAATGAAAAATACTCAATAAAATTCTCACTATCCAAATCAAAGAATACATCAAAATTATCATCCATCATAATCAAGTAGGCTTCCTCCCAGGGAAGCAGGGATGGTTCTATATACCGAAATCCATGAATGTATTCCAATATATAAACAGACTCAAAGACAAAAACTACATGATCATCTCATTAGATACTGAGAAAGCATTTGACAAAATCCAACACCCATTCATGATAATTGTCTTGGAAAGATTAGGAATTCAAGGCCCATACCTAAACATTGTAAAAGCAATATACAGCAAAACAGTTGCCAACATCAAACCAAATGGAGAGAAACTTGAAGCAATCCCACTAAAATCAGGAACTTGGCAAGGCTGCCCACTCTCTCCCTACCTATTCAGTATAGTGCTTGAAGTCCTAGCCAGAGCAATTAAACAACGAAAGGAGATCAAAGGGATACAAATTGGAAAGGAAGACGTCACAGTAACACACTTTGCAGATGATATTGTAGTGTACTTAAGAGACTTTAAATATTTCACCTAAAACTCCTAAACCTGATAAACAAGTTCAGCAAAGTGGCTGTATATAAGATTATTTTAAACAAATCAGTGACCTTCTTCTACACAAATGATAAACAGGCTGAGAAAGAAATTAGGGAAACAACACTTTTCACAATCATTAAAAATAATATAAAATATCTTGGTGTGAATCTAAGCAAGTGAAAGATCTATATGATAGAACTTCAAGTCTCTAAAGAAAGAAATTGGAGAAGGTCTATGAAGATGGAAAGATCTCCCATGCTCATGGATTGGAAGGATTAATATACTCCAAATGGCTATCTTGCCGAAAGCAATCTACAGATTCAATGCAATCCCCATCAAAATTCTAACTTCATTCTTCAAAGAGCTTGAAAGGGCAATTTAACCCAACTTCCTTCCCAGGATTGCAAGCTGGTACAACCACTCTGGAAATCAGTCTGGTGTTTCCTCAGAAAATTGGACATAGTACTACTGGAAGATCCAGCAATACCTCTCCCGGGCATATACACAGAAGATGTTCCAACTGGTAATAAGAACACATGCTCCACTATGTTCATAGCAGCCTTTTTAATACTAGCCAGAAGCTGGAAAGAACCCAGATGTCCCTCAATAGAGGAATGGATACAGAAAATTTGGTACATTTACACAATGGAGTACTACTCAGCTATTAAAAAGAATGAATTTATGAAATTCCTAGGCAAATGGATGGATCTGGAGGCTATCATCCTGAGTGATGTAACCCAATCACAAAATAACACACATGATATGCACTCACTGAGGGTGGATATTAGCCCAGAAACTTAGAATTCCCAAAATACAATTTGTAAAACACATGAAAATCAAAAAGGAAGATTGAAGTGAGAATACTTTATTCCTTCTTAGAATAGGGAACAAAATACCCATGGAAGGAATTGCAGAGACAAAATTCAGAGCAGAGCCTGAAGGAATTTCCATCCAGAGACTGCCCACTTGGGGATCCACCCCATAAACAACCACCGAACCCAGTCACTAGGCAGATGCCAACAAGAGCCTGCTGACAGGACCCTGATACAGCTCTCTCCTGCAAAGCTCTGCCAGTGCATGGCAAATACAGACGTGGATGATCATAAATTAAACAAAGCACAAGGTCCCCAATGAAGGTGCCAGATAAATACCCAGTGAGCTGAAGGGGACTAACGCCCCATAGAGGAATATCAATATGAATTAACCAGTAACCCCAGAGCTCCTTGGAGCTATACTACCAATCAAAGAAATCACATGGTAGAACTTGTGGCTCTAGCTATATATGTAGCAGAGGATGGCCTACTTGGTCATCAATGGGAGGAGAGGCCCTTGGTCTTGTTAAGGCTTTATGCCCCAATATAGGGGAATTCTAGGACCAGGAATGGGAGTGGTTGGGTTGGGGAGCCGAGGGACTGGGGAGGGGATAGGGGATTTTCACTGCGGAAACTAGGAAAGGGAATAACATTTAAAATGTAAATTAAAAATGTCTAATAAAAAATTTAAAAAGAAAGACATATTCACAGGCACAATGCATACCATACTCAACAGAAACACACATTTACATCATCACTTGCATTACTGCACTCTACAAATAAAACACAATCACAAGCCCAATTGGTACCGCACTCTAGAGAAACACATTAAAATATCCACTGTGTTCCTGCTCTATACAGAAACATACATTCTCATGCACATTACCTAAATAATGCCTGCTTGTTTTTTGCCAAATATATCGAACAATAAATATTCCAATTGGGGGAGAGAACCCTCCTTAAATGGTTTTACTTAAATTTCATAGAAATCATCCTCATACAACATCTAATATTATTTCCAGAATTACAGACTACATACTGCAAAATATACATAAACAGAAAGTACAGAAATATGAACCTCAAACACATGAATGTGTGAGAAACTAACAGAAATTGGTGACAAATTGAAATAACAATGACAGTGAATTAAAAGTAAAACAAGGCAGAATTTCTTCAAAACCAAGTATTCAAGTACAAAATATGCATGCATGCTGTTTTAAAGAAACATGTAAAAGGTATATTTATCATTATGTTATACAAAGAATTATTCCTGTGCCTAATGTAAGTAAAATTAGCTGTACGTTTGGGATAGATATATATATCCCAAATGTATGTGTGTGTATATATATATATATATATATATATATATATATATATATGAATATTATTTATATATTATATGTAAATTATAAAATATATGTATAATCAGACAAAAATCATTACTAGTGTATATTAATACCTTTATTTTTATGAAGTTGAACATACTGTGTATGTAAAATGACCTATTACCAAAATGTACTTATGGCAAAAATTTGTGATCTTTGTGTTTATATGTAAATTTGACCATGTATTCTAGGAACACTGTATAGAATAGGCACTCTATGGTTAGTGGTGAAGATTTTTATTGTAGGAAAGAGAACACCCAGAGACATCTGGAAGCATCCAGAACAGTGAGAAAAATAAATGGACATAGGGCAGGAAAAGCAGGATATGGAGCAGTTATATTAGTTATAAGGTAGAAGAGAAGCTGAGGAGTAAAAGCCATGACCTGGACCAGCCTGAGATTTTAGAGTAGAGGAGGGAGTGAGACAGAACAGGATCCTAGCCCTAGCTTTGAGACTTTTAACAAGTGTGAATAGGAACTTAAATTACCTGGAGGACAGCATGGGCTTTGATATGGGATCACAGGTATCTGCCATTTGGAAAAGGAAGGAACTCCTTTTGGCTGCCAAACAAGTTTCTCTAGTTCCTGAGGAACTCTGACTTAATCTAACTACCAGCAATCATACAATATAGTTCAGTTTAAGACTACCTTAGATTCAAGTTTGGACCTAGTGGCCCTGTGCTTTGAGGGGAAAATGGGGTGCCCTCTAACTATTTGAGAAAAAATTCATAGAATTTCAGAAGCAATGTGCCTGAAGCAAGAAAAAAAGAACTGAGGAACTAAACAGGATGAAGAAGCCAAGAGAAGACTTACCAAAAAAGAATACTGAAAGTAAAAATGTGAGAAAGACTCCAGGCATAAAACAAACCTACCAACAAAATCAATCTAAACCAACCAACCAACCAACCAACCAAACAAACAAAAAACCTAAAACGACACCGGGCAGTGAAGAAACCAGGAAACAATAAAGCTAGGATAACATAAACCAGAGGGCACACTAATAAATACACAGAAAGAAAAATGAGCAGCAGGCTTCCACAGAATCTGCAGGTGGCAGGGGAGTTGTGTGAGCTAGACAGAAGGAAGCACGAGCCCACCAGCAGCATCAGGACAAGCGCAAGCCCACCATCAGCACCAGGACAAGCGCGAGCCCACCAGCAGCACCAGGACAAGCGCGAGCCCACCAGCAGCACCAGGAAACCAGCAACGGTCACTTCAACTGCTCTGCCACCTGCTCACACAGCTCTTGCTGGTGAGCTCTCCCTGGGCTGGACTCCTTCACCACACCTAGGGCTTTTAGCAGAAGTGGCCACAAAGTGTCTGGAGACCCCTCTGGCAGCCACTATCTCTGGCAGCAGGACACCAGAAAGGGTAGGATAAAAGGTGGGCTTCCTGGAGCGGTGGGGGGTCGGGGGGAGGATGGGACGGAGCCCCGCAGGAGAAACTAAGTAGCAGTGGGAACAGGAGCACAGGGGAAGACAAAGGGAGGGGGGATCTGCAGTGAGCAGCAGGAACTGGGATGTCCTTCAGAGCCAGACTGAGGTTCTGGAAAGAGCAAGGTGGAGCCTGGAGGTAGGTACCTGGAAGCAGCCAGGGAAAGCAGAGAGGACTGGGGACAGCAGGCAGGGGAGCTCAAGACACTAAAGTGGAGGGAGGAGAGGCAATTTACAGCTCTTCTGGACTTCCAAACAGATTTGCAACTATCCTATGGGGGCAGGGCTCTAGACTCAGCAGAGCACCTAGTCTCTGGGAACAGAACAGCCAGTCACTGAGGAGAGTCTCTTGTTCCCCTGTTGGGGGATTCCTGATTCTATTGGACACCAGCCACCCCTTCCCCCACTCTCTATTACTTCCTTCACAGGGGCCTTAGGGAATCCCAGAGACAGCACCACACAACCAGGTGCCAGGACAGGTTTCAAGCTTCATCCTCAGGTTCCTGGCACCAGCAGGTAGGGACCAGCAAAAAGCATGGAAGCAATCACTGGGAAGAGTTCATCATTTACCCCCATAGTCAACTGTCTCTCCCCTTTCACACTGCAGCCTTGGAGCCCTCCAGGACCCAGGAAGCAGAAGGCCAGCAAAGCTGCATAAGAGGACATGGAAAGTTCAAAGCTGACCAAGAAAAGAGCTGGTCGGAAGAGGCAGAGGAGCAGATCTCCAGCCCTGCCCAAAAGGAACATCGTGGGCTGCAGAATTTTTCATAAGTGGAAAGAAGGAGATGAGTCTATCACACAGTGGAATGGAACTGTGCTGGATCAGGTGCCAGTAAACCCTTCCCTGTACCTGGTTAAATATGATGGGATTGACTCTGTGCATGCTCTGGAACTTTACAAAGATAAGAGGGTATTGTCCCTAAAAGTTATCGCCAAGAGGGTGGTATCATCCGGAGTCACTGATTCCAGCTTTGTTGATGCCATAGTGGGCAAAGAAGTTAATCATCTATTTGAGGGTGAGCATGGCTCTAAGGAAGAGTGGAGGGGGATGGTCCTGAGCCAAGCGCCTATCTTGGATAACAGCTTTTATATTACTTATGAGAGAGATCCCATATTATACACGTACCAGCTTCTGGATGACTTTAAAGAGGGTGACCTACAAATCATGGAGGGGTTCAGTGACCCCCCTTCTTTAGACATCGACCTGGAGTTTGTGGATGGCCTGATAGGAAAACACGTGGAAAACACAAATGATGACGGCTCCAAGAGGGATGGCCTGATCATTTACCAGATTGAAACCAAACCTAGAGTGTACCTCATCAAGTATGAAGATGATGTCCATATACATGTCACTCACTTGGAGAAAGAGTTCTAATTATTTATCACGGCGTTGTCACAACTGTAGAAATAAAGTTAATTTCTTTGGAAATAAAGTTGAAGTTGTAATTTCCAGATGGGCTCAGGTTGCTGTTCTTGAGTGTGTCCTGGGCTCAATGTAGGCATACCAGTTGTCTTGAAGAATGCGGGCTTCTGTGGGTATGGCATGCTGTCTGAAGCACTCTGCTGGGTGTGTTTGGTGAGTGGAAAATGGACAGATGGAGCAGCTGTCAATTCAGCCTGTGAGAAAAGTGAGCTAGTATCATAAGCAGTCATCTAAAAATGGAATGGGACTTATCTGGTCTGGTCTTGGTGGGCGAGAGGAGAAGGAACTGGAGATAGGTGGTGGAGGAGGGGGCAGAATGATATGACTGCCCAGAGAGAGGTAGAAGGAAGCCAAAGAGAGAGGGGTGGCAGAGAGAGGCTCCCTGGAAGAGGAACAGAGTGAAGAAAGAAACATAGATTGGGAAGAGGTGTGGAAGCAGGGTGAGGCATGGTGGCACCTTCTGGCTTTCAGGAAAACTAAGGAATTCAGGAAGAAGGATACACACAGCAGTGTAAAGAGGTATGCAGCAAGGGTGGGCAGGGTGAGACAATCAGAGAGGACCCTGAGGAGAGGCTCAAGGACCTGGGAGTCCAGAAGGACCGATGCATACCTAGTCATGGAGACATTAAAGAGGTAACCCTGGGAGAAGCAATTCCAAGAAGAAAGGCTGTCTCTGGGTGGTGAGAGATAAGGTAGCATGGTGGGTAGGTGTGGGGGGTGGAGGAGCACGAAGGCCCAGGGAAAAAATGGCCTTGTGAGGGCATGCAGGTGCACTGAAGGGACACTAAAGGCCATTTCAACAGGGGCTACTTGGACAGATTCAACCACAAATCAACATTGCATATATCTCAGGCCTTTCTTTTTTCAGAGTCTGTGATAGCCAGCAGCCAGAAAAAGCTAGTAAGAGTTCCTAGCTTGCTCTGGGCAAAGGACAAGTATTTTTTCTGGGAAATGGTCCCTTACTGGATCCAGGAATAGCAGTCTTGTCACTGTCCTTTTGCTGCTGGAATTGTCCTTGCCTTCCTGGGGGGGGTCTGCTGATTGTGCCTCAATTCTCCATGATATAGAGAGAACTTGCCTGTTCATGTTCTGTCACAGCTGCCTGAAGCCACAGGTGGCTCCATTCCTTGCCCAGGCAAAGGGAAGCTGCCCTTTCTGGTTAGACTCCCTACAAAACCTATAGCTCCTGACACCTTCTAGGTACCTTTTATTCAAACAAGTTTTCCCTTTCTTCTAAAACTGAGAGCTAACCCTGAAGGAAATGTGTGTACCTCTCTGAAATGGAAACTTATGGGTTCTTTGGACAGTCAGTTCTGTTCCATGGTGTTTGTCTAAGGCAAACAAATGAAAGAACATTTTAATGAAGCTGACACAGGTGAAAGGATGTTCTGCTAAACAAGCACATGAAAGGATGATGTGTGATGAGGGGCTCTTCACCAATGAAATGTGTGTGTTGGTCTGCCTTACATTTTGTAGTTAGACTTTGTTTGTTGGGACTCTATGGGGAGAAACTTACTGGAGAACTTCTGGTGGTGTCCTTTGGCTTCTTACCACCTCTGAGGACTCCAACTGATGGTCACAGTTATGTCAGCTGAGGGAGACTCATGCTGAGACAAGAAACATGCTGTGGCAAGGCCCATAGACATGTGATGTTTGAAGGAATTATAAGAAGGGCTAGATGGACAGGGAAGGTGGCTGAACTTGGCTTACTTACATAGCTAAACACTTATTGATCTTGTGACTTTGCTGATGGTATTTTCTTGAGAGAGGCACAGTGGGGAAATTTCCTTGGGTTTCTCTTGGTCCTGATCCCTCTTGCTGACTAATGCCAAGGCTGACGCCTGGCTCTCTCTGCTAGTTAGTGTCACTGATACTGGTTCACGTTTGCTAGCCCAACTCTATAGAACAGGACTGCTGGTTTATCCATGAAGTGTTTGGGAGTAGACTGAGGTGCAGTTGCTGACCTGTGAACTGAACTACTGATTTCCAGAAAATATAGATGAAAGTTGCTGCAAAGAACTATTCCTAAACAGGTGCACTTCCCCTGTATCCTTTCTTTTCTGCTACCTCTGGTGGGTTGTGGGCTAAAAGGGAGGTTAAAGTATTTATTAACCATGATTAAAAGCAGCCTCTTAAAAAATTAAAGTTATACCTCTCTTTAGGGAAGGGTTCTATAAATGCCAAAGGGCTATGGCTGTGAACCGTGGCTTTGTCCAACTAATTTCTTTGACTGTATACTGCTGATTGGAAACCTTTGCTTCCTGGGAAGAAGACTTGTCAATGCCAGCCAAGTGCTTCAGTGCTCTGCCATATATATATTCATGTAGAGTCCAGGGCATGAGTCTCTGTCCTCATGCTTTCTTTGTTTTCCTTTCCCATGCTTCTAAAGCCTCTCTGAGGACTGTGAGTGTGTCCTCTTCCCTCCTTTAGCAAACTTTGTTATTGCCTCACAAAAGAAGAATGTTTCTTGTTCCTGCTGCTGAGTTCTTCCCAAAGCCACACATGGAAGAAGCAAGGTCTTCCAGACATTGAAAGAAGGTGTCAAATCTTGTTGATGCTCACTGCCTACCAAGCATTGACTCAATAAGTTCATTGCATCAAAAATGACAAAAGACCAGCACACCTCACCAGGGCAGCTGTAGTCTTCTTTTCTATATCATGTGTTTTTGATAAACCAACACCAGCAGTTCCTCTTTCAAAGACCCATTTCTGCTAGCTTAGATGGGTATTTTTGGCATTAGTGTTTTGTTGTATTTAGCATCCAATTTGACTTTTTTTAATTTTAATTTTATTTATTTTTCAAGTATTCACTTTACTTCCTTCTCCCTACTCACCTTTTTTTCCCTCCTTCCCTCCCACAATTCTCCCACTTCTCTTTCTCCTATGAGAGACAGGGGGCCCATTGCATATCCCTCTATCCTGGCACTTCAAGTCTCTGGGAGGCTATGTGCATCCTCTCCTACTAAGGCCAAACAAGGCAGTCCAAGTAGAAAAAAGATAACCCATGGACAGGCAACAGCTTTGTGGGTAGATCCAGATCCAGTTGTTTGTGACCCACATGAAGGTCAAACAGCACATCTGCTAGATATTTGTGGGAAGGCCTAGGTTCAGCCCGTATATGTTCTTTGGTTGCAGGTTCAGACTCCAAGATCCTCAAGTTTGCAAGTTAGTTGATTTTGTTTGTCTTCTTGGGGAGTGTCTATACCCTTTTGCCCACAATCCTTTTCCATATAAATCTATGAGTCGTCAAGCTCCATTCATTGTTTGGCTGTGGGTGTCTGTATCTGTCTTAGTAAGCTGCTGGTGGAGCCTCTCAGAGGACAACATGCACCTGCCATGTATGTATATCCTTTTGGGATTTTTTTTACCTCATTCAGGATGATATACTCAAGTTCCATCCATTCTGGCTACTACAAATAAACCTGCCTTAATCATTGCAGACCAAGTGTCTTTATGGGATGTTGGAGCATTTTTCAGGTATATGCCTAGGAGAGGTATACCTTGGTCTTGAAATAGAACTATTGCAAGTTTTCTGAGAAGCTGCCAAATTGATTTCTAGAGATTGTTCAAGTTTGTACTCCTACTAGCAATCAAGGAATGTTCCCCTTGCTCAATATCCTTGCCAGTATGTGCTATCTCTTGACTTTTTGATCTTACCATTTCTGATGGATACAAGATGGTACCTCAGAGTTGTTGTGATTTGCATTTCCCTGATGACTAAGGACTTTGAACATTTCTTTAAGTGCTTCTTGGCCATTTGAGATTTCTCTTTTGAGAATTTTCTGTTTAGCTCTGCACTCCATATTTTAATTGAATTATTTGGTTATTTGTGAATATGGATATTAGTCGTCTGTCAGATGTAGGGTTGGTGTAGGCCCTTTTCCCATTTATAGGCTGCCGATTTGCCATTTGACACTGTTCTTTGCCTTACAAAAGCTTTTAGTTTCATGAGGTCCCATTTGTCAATATTTGATCTTAGATCCTGAGCCATTGGTATGCTGTTCAGGCTATTGTCTCCTGCAAAAAATGCATTCAAAGGCCTTTCTACATTCTGTTCTATAAGATTTAGTGCATCCTGTTTTATGTTCAGGTCCTTGATCCACTTGAATTTAAATTTTGTGCAGAGTTATAAATATCAATCAGGGCTGGGGCGTGGTGACACATGCCTTTAATCACAGCACTTGGGAGGCAGGGGTAGGCAGATTTCTGAGTTCCAAGTTTGTCTGATATACAAAGTGAGTTCCAGGACATCCAAGGCTACACAGAGAAACCCTGTCTCAAACCCCCCCCCAAATAAATAAATAAATAAATAAATAAATAAATAAATAAATATGGATCAATTTTCATTCTACAGGTAGACCAGGACCATTTTTTACCACTTTGTTTTATGTTGCTGTTGTTTTGGTTTGGCTTTGTAAAGATTTATTTATTTATTTTATGTATATGAGTACACCATTGCTCTCTTCAGACACACCAGAAGAGGGCATCAAATCTCATTACAGATGGTTATAAGCCACCATGTTGTTGCTAGGAATTTAACTCAGGACATCTGGAAGAGCAGTTGGTGCTCTTAACTGCTGAGCCATCTTTCCATCTCCCTAAAGTTGTTTTTCAGCTGTAGTAGTTCTCTGGTGGAATTTTGGGGGTTACTTATATATACTGTCATATCATCTGAAAATAGTGATACTTTGCCTTAGCCTTTCCGATTTGTATTCCCTTGATTTCCTTATATTGTCCACTTTTTCTAGCTAGAATTTTGAGTACTGTATTGAATAGATAAGGAAAGAGTGGGCAACCTTGTCTTGTCCCTGGCTTTAGTGGAATTGCTTTAGTTTCTCTCCATTTAATTTCATGTTGCCTGTTTATTATCAGTATATTGCTTTTATTATGTTTAGAAATGAGCCGTGAACTCCTGATCTTTCCAAGACTTTTAACATGAATGGGTGTTACATTTTATTGAAGGCTGTTTCAGCATCTAATGAGATGATCATGTGGTTTCTTTCCTTGGGTTTGTTTATATAGTATATTATGTTGAAGGAGTTGCATATACTGAACAATCCCTGTATGGGATGAAACCCACTTGATCATGGTGAATAAAGGTTTTGATGTATTCTTAGATTCAGTTTGCAAGAATTTTGTTGAGTACTTTTGCATCAATATCTGTCCTGTCCAGCAGACCCAGTTATTCGTGGGTGCAAGGGGGACCGCAAACCTGGAAGAGAAAAGAGCAAGAAAGAAGAACAGAGACCAAGGAGGATTCCTGTCAAGGTCTCAGTTCAGTAGGCTGAAATGTCAGGTTATAAGCACACATCGAGGGGAAATAGGGAGGGGCTGAGGGGTAATTAACAAAGAACAAAGAAGTGGGCATCTGAGGACATGAAGGCCGAATTCAGATTGCAGGCGGGAGGCACTCTGAGTCTTATCTCCGGAATGTAGATTCCTCCTTAACTGTCATGGGTTTCAGGCTGGGCTCAGCACATAACTCATGTCCTTAGAAGTCTTGGGAGTCAGGAAGAGATAGGGATAATTCAGTCTTTTTAGGGTCTTTGGTGCCAGCATGAGATAGGGAGGAGGAGGCGACCAGCTCCTTAACACAAGGCCATTTGGCTTATTAGGGTGGGAAGCTGCGAAAGGCTTCCTTTCTCACAGTATGGTCTCGAAAAAATATCCATAGGCAAGATTGGTCTGAAGTTCTTGTTCTTTGTTGGGTCTTTGTGTGATTTTACGTATCAGAGTAATTGTGGCTTCATAGAATAAGATAGGTAGTGTTCCTTTTGTTTCTATTTTGTGGACTGGTAGAATTCTGCACTAAAACTGTCAGGCTTTTTGATTGGAAGATTTTTGATACCTCTATGTATTTCCTTAGGCAATATAGGACTGTTTAGATAATTTACCTGACCTTGATTTCACTTTAGTACAGAAAGCCATCTAGATTTTTCAGTTTTGTAGAGCTAAAGGCTTTTGTAGTAGCTTCAGCTGATTTTTTTAAATTTCCTCAGATTCTGTTGTTTTGTCTCCTTTTCATTTCTGATTTTGTTAATTTGCATACTGTCTCTGTGCCCTTTAGTTAGTTTGGCTAAGGATATATCATATATATCTTGTTGATTTTCTTTAAAAACTAGCTCTTGGTTTTGTTGATTCTTTGTATCATTCTCTTGGTTTCTCGCTGGTTGATTTCAGCCCTGAGCCTCCAACATCCTGACATCTACTCTTCTTTGGTGCACTTTGCTTCTTTCTGTTCTAGAGCATTTAGGTGTGCTTTTAACTCGCTTGTATAAGATCTCTTGAAATTTCTTTAGGAAGGCATTTAGTGCTTTGGATTCTTTACTTAATGCTGTTTTAATTGTGCTCCATGATATTTGGTATGGTATGTTTTCACTTCAGTTGAATTCTCTAACTTCTTGGAATTCTTTCTTATTTCAACCCTGATCAAGTATCATTCAGCAGAAAGTTTTTCAGTTTTCATGAGTATGTGGACTTTCTGTTGTTTTGGTTGTTATTAACATCTAGCCTTATCCTGATGTTATCTGATAGAATGCATGTGAGTATTCCCATTTTCTTGTATCTGTTGATGCTTTTGTTTTATGACCAATTATATTATCAGTTTTGGGGAATGTTCCATGAGGAACTCAGAAGAATATATATTCTCTTGTTTTGGCATGAAATGTTCTATTGATATCTATTAAATCCATTTGGGTCAAGACTTCTATTAGTTTTACTGTGTCTCAGTTATTTTCTTTTTCTTCTTTTTTTTTTTTTTTTTTTTTTTTTTTTTTGTTAGGGATGACCTGTTTCTGCACCTTAGCACTGGTGGTCTCGGCTAGAAGACTTGAAGACAGGCCAGCCCACAGATATAGGCATTTCTAATTTTATATACTTGCAACTTGATCATACAGCATGCAAGAATGTGTTAGAGCCAAGGAGATTTCAAAAAACATAATTGAAAACATAAACAAAGGCAATTAAGTACACAAATGTGTTCAAAATTTATTATTGACGGGTACTTGAGATCAGGAGTTACAAATTCATTTGATGAACTTTTACCTTGGGTTTTTTTTATACTACTCAAATCAGGCCTATCAATTTGTATTCAAGTGATGTTGTTTTGCATGTGTGTTGACACTCAGCATTCCCCTCTACAGAGACACAGTGGCTGCCTTACTCCAGAAGGATCTGTGTCTAATTTAGTTCATCTTTCTTTCTTTCTTTTTTTTCCATTTTTTATTAGGTATTTAGCTCATTTACATTTCCAATGCTATACCAAAAGTCCCCCATACCCACCCACCCCCACTCCCCTACCCACCCACTCCCCCTTTTTGGCCCTGGCGTTCCCCTGTACTGGGGCATATAAAGTTTGCAAGTCAAATGGGCCTCTCATTGCAGTGATGGCCGACTAGGCCATCTTTTGATACATATGCAGCTAGAGACAAGAGCTCCGGGGTACTGCTTAGTTCATATTGTTGTTCCATCTATAGGGTTTCAGTTCCCTTTAGTTCCTTGGGTGCTTTCTCTAGTTCCTCCATTGGGGGCCCTGTGGTCCATTCAATAGTTCACTGTGAGCATTCACTTCTGTGTTTGCTAGGCCCTGGCATAGTCTCACAAGAGACAGCTATATCTGCGTCCTTTCAGCAAAATCTTGCTAGTGTATGCAATGGTGTCAGCGTTTGGAAGCTGATCATGGGATGGATCTCTGGATATGGCAATCACTAGATGGTCCATCCTTTCATCACACTTCCAAATTTTGTCTCTGTAACTCCTTCCATGGGTATTTTGTTTCCTATTCTAAGAAGGGGCAAAGTGTCCAAACTTTGGTCTTCGTTCTCTTGAGTTTAATGTTTTTAGCAAATTATATCTCATATTTTGGGTATCCTAAGTTTCTGGGCTAATATCAACTTATCAGTGAGTACATATTGTGAGAGTTCCTTTGTGATTGGTTTACCTCACTCAGGATGATGCCCGCCAGGTCCATCCATTTGGCTAGGAATTTCATAAATTCATTCTTTTTAATAGCTGAGTAGTACTCCATTGTGTAAATGTACCACATTTTCAGTATCCATTCCTCAGTTGAGGGGCATCTGGCTTCTTTCCAGGTTCTGGCAATTATAAATAAGGCTGCTATTAACATAGTGGAGCATGTGTCCTTCTGACGGGTTGGAACATCTTCTGGATGTATGCCCAGAAGAGGTATTGCAGGATCTTCCGGTAGCACTATGTCCAATTTTTTGAGGAACCGCCAGACTGATTTCCAGAGTGGTTGTACAAGCTTGCAATCCCACCAACAATGGAGGAGTGTTCCTCTTTCTCCACATCCTCGCCAGCATCTGCCGTCACCTGAATTTTTCATCTTAGCCATTCTGACTGGTGTGAGGGAGAATCTAAGGGTTGTTTTGATGATTAAGGATGTTGAACATTTTTTCAGGTGCTTCTCTGCCATTCGGTATTCCTCGGGTGAGAAATCTTTGTTCAGTTCTGAGCCCAATTTATTAATGGTGTTATTTGATTTTATGGAGTCTACCTTCTTGAGTTCTTTATATATATTGGATATTAGTCCCCTGTCCGATTTGGGATAGGTAAATATCTTTTCCCAATTTGTTGGTGGTTTTTATGTCTTATTGACGGTGTCTTTTGCCTTGCAGAAGCTTTGCAATTTTATGAGGTCCCATTTATCGATTCTCAATCTTACAGCACAAGGCATTGCTGTTCTATTCAGGAATTTTTACCCTGTACCCATATCTTCGAGGCTTTTCCCTTCTTTCTCCTCTATAAGTTTCAGTGTCTCTGGTTTTATGTGGAAATCCTTAATCCACTTAGATTTGACCTTAGTACAAGGAGATAGGAATGGATCAATTCGAAATCTTCTACATGGTAACAGCCAGTTGTGCCAGCACCATTTGTTGAAAATGCTGTCTTTTTTTCACTGGATGGTTTTAGCTCCCTTGTCAAAGATCAAGTGACCATAGGTGTGTGGGTTCATCTCTGGGTCTTCAATTCTGTTCCATTGGTCTACTTGTCTGTTGCTATACCAGTACCATGCAGTTTTTATCACAATTGCTCTGTAGTACATCTTTAGGTCGGGCATGGTGATTCCACCAGAGGTTCTTTTATTCTTGAGAAGAGTTTTTGCTATCCTAGGTTTTTTGTTATTCCAGATGAATCTGCCAATTGCCCTTTCTAATTCGTTGAAGAATTGAGTTGGAATTTTGATGGGGATTGCATTGAATCTGTGGATTGCTTTTGGCAAGATAGCCATTTTTACTATATTGATCCTGCCAATCCATGAGCATGGGAGAACTTTCCATCTTCTGAGATCTACTTTAATTTCTTTCTTCAGAGACTTGAAGTTCTTGTCATACAGATCTTTCACTTCCTTAGTTAGAGTCACGCCTAGATATTTTATATTATTTGTGGCTATTGAGAAGGGTGTTGTTTCCCTAATTTCTTTCTCAGCCTCTTTGTCATTTGTGTAGAGAAAGGCCATTGACTTGTTTGAGTTAATTGTATATCCAGCTACTTCACTGAAGCTGTTTATCAGTCTTAGGAGTTCTCTGGTGGAATTTTTAGGGTCACGTATATATACAATCATGTCATCTACAAAAAGTGATAATTTGACTTCTTCCTTTCCAATTTGTATCCCCTTGATCTCCTTTTGTTGTCTAATTGCTCTGGCTAGGATTTCAAGTACAATGTTAAATAGGTAGGGAGAGAGTGGGCAGCCTTGTCTAGTCCCTGATTTTAGTGGGATTGCTTCAAGCTTCTCACCATTTACTTTGATGCTGGCTACTGTTTTGCTGTAGATTGCTTTTATCATGTTTAGGTATGGGCCTTGAATTCCTGATCTTTCCAAGAATTTTATAATGAATGCGTGTTGGATTTTGCCAAATGCTTTCTCAGCATCTAACAAGATGATCATGTGGTTTTTGTCTTTGAGTTTGTTTATATACTGGATTACATTGATGGATTTCTGTATATTGAACCATCCCTGCATCCCTGGGATGAAACCTACTTGGTCAGGATGGATGATTGTTTTGATGTGTTTTTGGATTCGGTTAGCAAAAACTTTATTGAGGATTATTGCATCAATATTCATAAGGGATATTGGTCTGAAGTTCTCTATCTTTGTGGGGTCATTTTGTGGTTTAAGTATCAGAGTAAGTGTGGCTTCATAGAATGAGTTGGGTAGAGTACCTTCTGTTTCTATTTTGTGGAATAGTTTGTGAAGAACTGGGATTAGATCTTCTTTGAAGGTCTGATAGAACGCTGCACTAAACCCACCTGGTCCTGGGCTTTTTTTGGTTGGGAGACTATTAATGACTGCTTCTATTTCTTTGGGGGATATTGGGCTGTTTAGATCATTAACCTGATCCTGATTCAACCTTGGTACCTGGTATCTGTCTACAAACTTCTCCATTTCGACCAGGTTCTCCAGTTTTGTTGAGTATAGCCTTTTGTAGAAGGGTCTGATGGTGTTTTGGATTTCTTCGGGATCTGTTGTTATGTCTCCCTTTTCATTTCTGATTTTGTTAATTAGAATGCTTTCCCTGTGCCCTCTAGTGAGTCTAACTAAGGGTTTGTCTATCTTGTTGATTTTCTCAAAGAACCAGCTCCTCGATTGGTTGATTCTCTGAATAGTTCTTCTTGTTTCCACTTGGTTGATTTCACCCCTGAGTTTGATTATTTCCTGCCCTCTACTCCTCTTGGGTGAATTTGCTTCCTTTTGTTCTAGAGCTTTTAGGTGTGTTGTCAAGCTGCTAATGTATGCGCTCTCTAGGTTTTTTTTGGAGGCACTCAGAGCTATGACTTTTCCTCTTAGAAATGCTTTCATTGTGTCCCATAAGTTTGGGTATGAAGTGGCTTCATTTTCATTGAACTCTAAGAAGTCCTTAATTTCTTTCTTTATTCCTTCCTTGACCAAGGTATCATTGAGAAGAGTGTTTTTCAGGTTCCACGTGAATGTTGGCTTTCTATTATTTATTTTGTTATTGAAGATCAGCCTTAGTCCATGGTGATCTGATAGGATGCATGGGACAATTTCAATATTTTTGTACCTGTTGAGGCCTGTGTTTTGACCTAGTATGTGGTCAGCTTTGGAGAAGGTACCATGAGGTGCTGAGAAGAAGGTATATCCTTTTGTGTTAGGATAAAACGTTCTGTAGATATCTGTCAGACCCATTTGTTTCATCACTTCTGTTAGTTTCACTGTGTCCCTGTTTAGTTTCTGTTTCCATGATCTGTCCATTGGTGAAAGTGGTGTGTTGAAGTCTCCCACTATTATTATGTGAGGTGCAATGTGTGCTTTGAGATTTACTAAAGTTTCTTTAATGAATGTGGCTGCCCTTGTATTTGGAGCATAGATATTCAGAATTGATAGTTCCTCTTGGAGGATTTTACCTTTGATGAGAATGAAGTTCCCCTCCTTGTCTTTTTTGATGACTTTGGGTTGGAAGTCAATCTTATCAGATATTAGGATGGCTACCCCAGCTTGTTTCTTCATACCATTTGCTTGGAAAATTGTTTTCCAGCCTTTCATTCTGAGGTAGTGTCTACCTTTTTCTCTGAGATGAGTTTACTGTAAGCAGCAAAATGTTGGGTCTTGTTTGTGTAGCCAGTTTGTTAGTCTATGTCTTTTTATTGGAGAGTTGAGACCATTGATATTAAGAGATAGCAAGGAAAAGTAATTGTTGCTTCCTGTTATTTTTGTTGTTAAATTTGGCATTCTGTTCTTGTGGCTGTCTTCTTTTAGGTTTGTTGAGGGATTACCTTCTTGTTTTTTCAAGGGCGTTGTTCCTGTTCTTGTATTGGTTTTTATCTGTTACTATCCTTTGAAGGGCTGGATTCGTGGAGAGATAATGTGTGAATTTGGTTTTGTCGTGGAATACTTTGGTTTCTCCATCTATGGTAATTGAGAGTTTGGCTGGGTATAGTAGCCTGGGCTGGAATTTGTGTTCTCTTAGTATCTGTATAACATCTGTCCAGGCTCTTCTCGCTTTCATAGTCTCTGGTGAAAAATCTGGTGTAATTCTGATAGGCTTGCCTTTATATGTTACTTGACCTTTTTCCCTTACTGCTTTTAGTATTCTATCTTTATTTAGTGCATTTGTTGTTCTGATTATTATGTGTCGGGAGGAATTTCTTTTCTGGTCCAGTCTATTTGGGGTTCTGTAGGCTTCTTGTATGTTCATGGGCATCTCTTTCTTTAGATTTGGGAAGTTTTCTTCAATAATTTTGTTGAAGATGTTTGCTGGTCCTTTGAGTTGAAAATCTTCATTCTCATCCACTCCTATTATCGGTAGGTTTGGTCTTCTCATTGTGTCCTGGATTTCCTGGATATTTTGAGTTAGGATCTTTTTGCATTTTCCATTTTCTTTGATTGTTGTGCCGATGTTCTCTATGGAATCTTCTGCACCTTAGATTCTCTCTTCCATCTCTTGTATTCTGTTGCTGATGCTTGAATCTATGGTTCCAGATTTCTTTCCTAGGGTTTCTATCTCCAGTGTTGCCTCACTTTGATTTTTCTTTATTGTGTCTACTTCCCTTTATAGGTCTAGTGTGGTTTTGATCATTTCCATCACCTGTTTGTATGTTTTTTCCTGTTTTTTTGTAAGGACTTCTACCTGTTTGATTTGTTTTCCTGTTTTTCTTTAAGGACTTGTAACTCTTTAGCAGTGTTCTCCTTTATTTCTTTAAGTGAGTTATTAAAGTCCTTCTTGATGTCCTCTACCATCATCATGAGATATGCTTTTAAATCTGGGTCTAGGTTTTCGGGTGTGTTGGGGTGCCCTGGACTGGGCGAAGTGGGAGTGCTGGGTTCTGATGATGGTGAGTGGTCTTGGTTCCTGTTAGTAAGATTCCTACGTTTACCTTTCGCCATCTGGTAATCTCTGGAGTTAGTTGTTATAGTTGACTCTGTTTAGAGATTGTTCTTCTGGTGATTCTGTTACAGTCTATCAGCAGACCTGGGAGACAGATTCTCTCCTCTGAGTTTCAGTGCTCAGAGCACTCTCTGCTGGCAAGCTCTCCTCTTTCAGGGAAGTGCACAGATATCTTGTGTTTGGACCTCCTCCTGGCCGAAGAAGAAGGCCCAAAACAGGACCTTTCTCAGAAGCTGTGTTGCTTTGGCAGGTCCCAGAAGCTGTCAGCCTCTGTGGTGCAGACTCTCACCTGTGCAGACAAAATTCCTAAGTTCAGCAGAGGCCTGGAACCAAGGTGGCGCCCGCTGCTCCTGAGGCTGAGGCCTTCCGAGCCATGCAGACACCTGTCCTCTGGTCCGGACTGTGGCCGGCTGTCTGTGGCCCGCAAAGAGTGCTGCCTCAGTGGCTCTGTGCCTCTGCCTGTCCCAGAAGCTGTCCGGGTCTGTGGCGCACCCTCTCACCTGTTCAGACTAATTTTCTAAGTTCGGTGGAGTCCCGGAACCAAGGTGGCGACCACTGCTCCTGAGGCTGAGGCCTTCAGAGCCAGGCAGACACCTGTCCTCTGGTCCGGACAGTGGCTGGCTCCTTATTTTCTTTTTCAATGACCTGTCGATTGGTGAGAGTAGACTGTTGAAGTCTCCCACTATTATTGCGTAAAGTTCAATGTGTGTTTTGAGCTTTAGTAAAATTTCTTTTATGGATGTGGGTGCCCTTGCATTTGGGGTATATATGCTCAGAATTGAGACTTTGTTTTTTGTGGATTTTTTCCTTTGATGGATATGAATTCTTCCTCACCATTTTTCTACTATTTGTGGCTGAAATATTATTTTTTGGATGTTAGGATGTCTATGATGTGGGCCTGTGTACTGTAAGCTTTCCCTGGAGATCTTTGGCCTAAACAGGTCTGAGGGTTCAGGAGAAGGGGAGAGAATGCTATCAGGAAGGAGGAATTGTCTCTGCTGTTTCCACTAATGCAGCTGCATCCACCACTGCAGTCGCTTTTGTTGCTCCAAGATGCTCTATGCTGAGTAATACCTGCCTGAGCTGGTGGGAGGCTGACTAGCCTGGGAGAGGTGGTGGGGAGCTTCTTGTGGTGTTTTGGGAGAGCAGGTCCTTTCCCTGGTGGTGGTCTTACAACTCTTATGACAGAAGCTCTCTGATAATGACAGAGTAATTCTCATACTCCTTTATTTATTCTCAATAGGATTTTTATATACAGTCTTGTGGTGGTTCACAGTATGACAGTAGGTGTTTACTATTGGCTTGGTCTATGAGGTCGGGGATATCTCATCTACATGTGGGAAGGATTGGGGTGCTGTATCTATATGACTGAAAGCCACAAACCTCTCTAAAGCAAGAGTGTGGCTACATGACAGGGTCCTGGTCCAGAAGCAGGCAAAGCTTCTACTGTCCCTTCAGGGTCCCCATGGCTTTAAACCTTAGCTCAACCTTACCAGGCTTCCTCTCACTGCCCACAGCCACACTCTATTCCAGCTTGGTTCTTGTGACTGTTTGCTTGCAAAACTTTTTTCCAGCCTTTTACTCTGAGGCTTGTTTGTCACTGAGGTTTATTGTTTATATGAAGCTAAGGGCTAGATCCTGCTTATGTATCCAGTCTTTAGCCAGATCCTTTTTATTAGGCAATTGAGTTCACTGATGTTAAGAGATATTAAAGACAGATGATTAGTAGTTCCTGATATTTTTGTTGTTGGAGATGGTATTCCGTGTTTATGATTCTCTTCCTTTGGGTTTGTTGTGATATGTTTAGTTTCTTATGTTTTCTTGGGTGTAGTTACCCTCCTTGTATTGGAAATTTTGTTTCAGTATCCTCTGTAGGGCTGGATTAGTAAAAAGATGCTATTATTTAAATTTGGTATGGTTTTGGAATATTTTGCAGGGTATAGGAACTTGTGCTGGCATATATGTTCTCTAAGGGTCTGGATGATATCTGTCTAGGATCTTCTAGCTTTTAGAGTCTCTGTTGCAAAGTATGGTGCAATTCATACAGGTCTGCCTTTATATGTATCTTGGCCTTCCCCCCTTACAGCTTTTAACAGTTTCTGTGCATTTAGTGTTTTGATTATTTTGTGATGAAAGTATTTTCTTTTCTGGTCCAATTAATTTGGTGTTCTGTAGGCTTCTTGTACATTTATGACCATCTCTTCCTTTAGGTTAGGGAAGTTTTCTTCTATGATTTTGTTGAAGATGTATTCTGGCCCTTTGAGCTGGGATTCTTCACCCTCTTCTATTCCTATTATTTTTAGGTTTGGTCTTTTCATTGTTTCATGTATTTCCTGGACATTTTGGGGTTGGAGCTTTTTTTTCCAATTTTTTATTAGATATTTACTTCACCTACATTTCAAATTCCATCCCGAAACTCCCCTATACCCTTCCCCTGCCCTGCTCCCCAATTCTCCTACTCCAAATTCTTGGCCCTTGTGTTCCCCTGTACTGGGACATATAAAGTTTGCAAGACCAAGGGGCCTCTCTTCCCATTGATGGCTGACTAGTCCATCTTCTGCTACATATGCAGCTAGAGACAAGAGCTCCGGGATACTGGTTAGTTCATATTGTTGTTCCACCCATAGGGTTGCAGACACCTTCAGCTCCTTAGGTACATTCTCTAGCTCCTCCATTGGGTTTGAAGGTTTTTACACTTTGTATTTTCTATGCCTAGGATTCTCTATTCTATCTCTCATATTCTGTTGGTAATATTTGCATCTGTAACTCCTGATATCTTGTCTAAGTTGTCCATCTCCTGGGTTTCCACATTTTGTTGTTTCCATATTGTTTCTATTTCAAATTATAGTTCTAAGACTGTTTTATTCAACTCCTTTACCTGCTCTCTCATATTTTCCAGTATTTCTTTAAGGGATTTGTTTGTTTCTACCTGTTTGCCTTTGTTTTCCTGTTTCTTTAAAGGGAGTTTGTTATATCTTCCTTAAAGGCATCTGTCATCTTCAAAAATGGGAAGTGAGGCCACTATATTGCTTTTCAGTCATGTTAGAGTATCCAGGGATTGCTCTGGTGGAAGAACTGGGTTCTGATTGTGCCAAATTGCATTGGGCTTGCCACATATGATCTTCTGCTTGACTCTGGCCATCTGGTTCACTGGTGTTAACTGGCCCGGGTGTCTCTGATTGTAACTGGTCTCCTTGGAGGCAGAGAGCTCTGTAATCTGTGTTAGGGCTGATCTCCTTGGAGACAGGCAGTGTTGCCTCTGATTAGAGTGGGCCTCCAGTGCCTCTGGTTAGGTTAGACCTTCTGTGTCTCTGGTTACTTCAGAAATCCTGTGCCCCTTTTACTTAAGATGTCCTGTGCCCTTGGTTACTATGGAGCTCCTGGGATGTTTCCAGGCTGTAGTATTTGTGCAGGTATTGGGCCACTGATCTGACCCTGGTGAGGAAAAGGTGCCGAAGGAAAGTGGAGCTTGGGGGTTGAGGTAGAAGTGGGGGGTAAGGCCCCTGTCAGCTGGGCTGTGTACAGCCTGTGTGGAAATTTGAGGAAGAGAGTCCCCTGTTTCTTTGGTTACTTTGGACCTTCTGGGAGGTAACTAGGCTGTTACATTTGGGCAGGTATTGGGCCACTGATCTAGCCTACTTCTTCTTGATGGATCAGGTTTTTGATGCGTTCCAAGATTCAGTTTGTGAGTACTTTATTAAGTATGCTTGCATCAATGCTCATAAAAGAAATTGTCCTTAAATTCCTTTTCCTTTTAGTCTTTGTGTGGTTTAGAAATCAGGGTGGCTATGGCTTCATAGAATAAGTTTGGCAGTAGACCCTCGGTTTCTATTTTGTGAAATAGTTTGAGGAGTGTTAGAATTAGCTCTTCTTTGAATGTCATATAGAATTGTGCACTAAAACCATATGGCCCTGGGCTTTTTGGTTGAGAGACTTTTGATGACTGCTTCTAATTCTTTAAGGGTTATAGGGCTGTTTAAATAGTTTAGCTGATCTTGATTTAACTTTGATATGTGATATCTGTCTAGACAATCATCCATTTCATTAAGGTTTTCCCTTTTGGATGAATACAGGTTATTGAAGCAAGATCTAATGATTCTTTGAATTTGTTCAGTGTCTCTTGTTAGATCTCTACTTGCATTTCTGATTTTGTTTATTCAGGTATTGTCTCTCTGTCTTTTGGTTAGTTTGGCTAAAGGTTTGGCTAACTTGCTAATTTTCTCAAAGAACCAGCTCTTGGTTTTGTTGATTCTTTGTACTGTTTTATTTGTTTCTAACAGATTGATTTCAGCCCTGATTTTTATTATTTCCTACCCTCTACTTCTGTTATGTGTCCTTGCTTCCTATTTTTTTTCCTACAGCTTTCAGGTGTACTTTTAAATTGCTGGTATGGGAACTTTCTAATTTCTTTATGGAGGCTCATAATATTTTGAACTTTCCTCTTAGCACTGCTTCCATTGGGTCCCATAAATTTGGGTATGTTGTGCCTTCATTTTCATTGAATTCCAGAAATTCTTTGTTTTCTATTTCTTCCCTGACTCAGAGATCATTGTGTTCTGGATAGCCCTGGTCATCTATTTTGATTCTAATTTTGCTGTCCTGGGGGATGTTGCAGATGAGGAGTGAATCACTTATCATAGGTGACTTCTTGTGTCCCTTTTACCCATTTTAACTTGTAAAATAAAGGGTAGAGCAGGTGACTGGGCAGTAGAAGGGAAGGTGGAGCTGCAAATTTGGGAAAAGAAGGGAGAGAGGAAGGGAGAGACGATTATGGAGGAGGAGGGAGAGGAGGAGGTGCAAAGACAATGGTGCAGAACAATGTGGCCTGGAAAAATCAAAAGTTATAAGGAATCTCATACATTGGGAATTTAGTGATGCAGTCATAGATCTGCCCAATCTAGGAATGTAGCTTGTATTCCTATTAATTGAGTTGTGATTTCTTTGCCCTAGCTTTTCTGGGCTGGAGATTTACTAGAACATCATTGAGTAGACAGTTGTTCAATTTCCATGAGTGTGTAAATTTTCTCATTGTTTCCGTTGTTGTTGAAGTCCACTTTAATCCATGTGGTCTCATAAGATACAAGGTTTTATTTTAATTTTCTTATATCTGTTGAGGCTTCCTTTGTGACTGACTATATGGTCAATATTGGACGAAGATCCAGGAGGTGCTGAGAATAAGGTATATTCTTTTGTGTTTGGGTGAAATATTCTATAGATATCTGTCATGTCCTTTTGAATCATTTTATCTGTTAGTTTTATTACTTCTCTGTTTAGTCTTTATCTGAATGACCTGTCAATTGGTATGAGTGGAGTGTTGAAGTTTCCCAGTATTAATGTGTGTGTATCTATGTATGATTTATGTTTTAGCAATATTTCCTTTACAAATGTGGGTACCCTTATTTGGGGGGCATAGATGTTCAGAATTGAGATATCATTTTGATCCATTTTTTTTTCTTTGATGAATATGAAGTATCCTTCCCTGTCTCTTTTGCTTTTCCTTGTGCCTTTTGGTTCATTTTTGTTGATAGTCTATTTAATTAGATGCTAAAGTAGCTACATCAGCTTGCTTCTTGGGTCCATTTGTTTGGAAAAAATTAAGCCATTTTCTCTGAGGTAATGCCTATTTTTATGGCTGAGATGTGTTTCTTGTTTGCAGCACAATGATGGATCCTGTTTTCACATATATATGTTACCTGGCCTTTTGCTCATGCTGCTTTTAATATTCTTTCTTTGTTCTGTAGATTTTGTATTTTGATTATTATTGTCTGTGAGGGCTTTTTTTTTTTTCCGGTCCCATCTAATGGCAGTCTATAAGGTGTTATATTTATATGTATCTCTTTCTTTAGGTTGGGAAAGTTTTCTTCTATAATTCTGTTGAGAATATTTTTTTGGACCTTGGAGCTGGGACTCTTCACCTCTTCCATTCCTATTATTCTTAGGTTAGATTCTCTCTTCCATCTCCTGCATTCAGTTGGTGCTCACATCTGTTGTTCCTGTTATCTTCCCTAGGTTTTCCATCTCCAGGATTTCCTCAGTTTGTGTTTTCTTTATTGCTTCTGTTTCTACTTTCAGGTCTTACACAATTTTATTTCCTGTATGTCTCTAATGGATTTGTTTGTTTCCTGTTTAAAGGCAACTATCATCTTTAGAAGATTGGATTTAAGGTCATTTTCTTGCGATTCACTTGTGTTAGAATATCCAAGTGTGGTGTAGTGAAGTGGCTGTGCTTTGGAGGTGTCATATTACTCTGGTTGTTGTTGATTGTGTCATTTCAGGGGCCTTTAGCCATATGGACGTTTTTGGTGCCTGCATGTTCTTGTTGTAGTAGGTTTTGGGAAGGGGTTAACCTCAATGGACCTGGTGTTGCAGACCTCTGATGAGTGTCCTTGAATTTAATGTTTCTGGACCTGTGGTCTGTATGGTTCAGGAACATCAGGTTTGCTGGAGTTGGGTGGAGACATGTCGGGAGAATGTAGTTCTCCCTTAGATAAGAGGCTGCTCAGGGCAGCTTGGTTTGGCACAGAGGGCTCCGATAGCAATGAAAATGGGTCAGGGAAGGGAAGCTTTCAGGAATGGTTCAGGAGTCTGATGAAGGGGGGGAGAGGTGGTGGGATAGTAGGAGGCTCTCTCAGATAGCAGGCTGTTCAAGGCAGCTTGGCTTGGCCCATGAGGTTCAGCAAGCAGAGAAGGTGGGTAGGAAAAGGGATGCTATCCTCTATCATCCACAAGTCTGATGAAGGTAGAGGAGAGGTGGTAGGAGACTAGAGGTCCCTCAGGAATCGCAGGCTGCTCCGGGCAGCTTGGACTGGTTGAGAGGGCTCCCCAATTTGACTTTTGATAAGTTCATACCCAATAATATGGCTGCTCTGGCAAGAGATCATAGCTAAAATTTTTCTGGGTCTATATAATCTGGCTGGAAAGTAGATATTCTAGATTACTGTATGATCTGTCTAGAATATAGACAGGCCCTTACACCTTTAATAGCAAACAATGTAGGTAAGTTTAATTTGTAGAAGGAAACCATTATGTTTGCAAGTGACATTTGATTGAGAGAAGACTAACAAATTAGAGCAAGGTTTGTCAGAATGACTCAGACAGAAGATACACCCATCTCAGGAGAACAGCACAGGAATGATATAGCTGCCAGCATCCATGGAAAAGTGGGTACCTGGAAGGAGAGCTGGGGATGGATGGGATGAGAGACAAATGAGACCAAGACAAAGTTTTTGATCAAGGCCCAATGCTTAATTCATAAGTCTTAATTTAAAGGGGGGAACTCATCCCTCACTTTGCCAGAATCTCCTCAGGAAAACAACCTCAGCTGATCAGCAGGTAGTGTTTTCTTGCAGGAAGCTGAATATGTGGCAGGACTATAGATATCACCTAGGTTGGAAGACTCCAACATATGTGGGCTAGGCAACTGTGGCAAAACAATGTCTGATTTAGCCTGCTCAAGGTTGCTGGAAGGGCACAGAAAGAAAGGTAACTTAAGAACATCACAGGGAGAGAGAACAAGCTAGAGCTAGACATAGGTGGTGGTGGTGGTGGTGGTGGTGGTGGTGGTGGTGGTGGTGTTCCTTGTCTTGTTATGTGTGCCTGTGAGGCAATTTTCCCAGGACATTTTTACAGAGACAGTTTGCAGAGAGAACAAGCTAGACACAGAGGATGACAGGATGAGCCAGAGAATGAGAATTAGCCAGAAGATTAGAACAGACTGCCACCATTGTATGATGCCAAGCAGAGCAACTTATTGAGAAGCTGAGCGAAGTTGAATGAAATTCATCAGCTTGGAAGATTATACTGTATGGAGGCTAGAAGCTTCCAAGCCTTGAACAAGAGATTATAACAGAGAAACTGTCTGCCCAAACTGTGTATCTGAAGAGCTTGGGAACGGCTCTCCTCTCAGTCCACTATCTGTGGAAATAAAGCAACATTTACAGTTCATATCATGTAATGGCTTTGGAATAGGCCTCACATTCTAAAAAAGGATAAAATCACCCTGGTATATGGAAAAGTCATTTCAACCTTGGAAATATTTCTCTTGGCCATGTCTCCAGTTGCCCTATTTCACCCTGCCCTGCAAGCCTAGATCCTGGTGGGAAGTGCATTAATAGGTAGCTATATGGCTAGACCCAGGCATGCCTGTGTAATTTTACATGCTCAATCCCATGGATTATCACTCAGTTCATTTGTTTTACCTATGTCCCATAAACACTGTGAGTGGTCTCTGCAGTGCAGTGTTTTGGACACTGCAAGGACCAGAGGCAGCAAATGAACAGATCTTATCCTCATGGAGTTCTCATCCTAGTCTGGGAAATGAGCCATATAGCCATGTAGCTATTAAGTCAGTATGAAATATTTTCATATTGGTAAGTGATGAGAGGGAAGATGACAAGGCCTAGCTTCAAGGAAATGAAATTCCAGGGTGAGCATTCTTTTCAGAGAGTCAGAATAGCCAGGAAAGTTATCAAGGAACCTTTGGGTGTGGAATGAAAACATGCAGGTAGAGTGTGGTCTCCAGCAGCAGTCAAGAGAAATATGCATTCCAGCTAAAGTGATGACAGTTGCTGAGGCTCAGTTGTCAGAGAAGACCTTGCATGCATGAGGAGAAGCAGCTGGGATAGAGGCGTGGCTGGAACTGATGGAGGGAGGCAGAGAACTGTGAGGTGATTTTCTAGAAGTCATAGTGGAGTCAGAAAGCTCAAAGCTCTGCAGGTTACAAACTCTACAGGTGAATTTTGCCTTTACCTTGAGTGAGAGAAGGAGATATTTTTGGCATTTATGCAGTTAAGCTTATTATATTTAAATAGGATCACATTAGAAACACTTAACTTGTTTAACAACTGTTTTATTATTAGGCTAATATAATTATTAATGAAATATATAATTACAACTTAGACAGATGTTTTGCTATTGATTGGGATTAAAATTAATTGTATTTCTTGTGTGTCTCCCAAGTATGTCATGCAATTTGCTATTATTTACTGTGTGCACTCTAATGGAATTTTTCTCAGTTTTCTGTATCTTTTAATGATTTTCTTCAGATAGACTCCTAAGGAAAACTGTAGATCACAGTTTAAGATTTTACTTTCCAGATTTCGTTATCTGATGGTGATGAAATGCCCAATGGATAATGAGAAAGTGATCGGAAAATGACAATAAGTCTTTTGTTTTAGGCTTTAGCTGCTTTAAAACTCTCTAGGGAATTTATGTTAGAATTGCGAAGAGTTAAGAAATGGGTTTTTGGTAATGCACCAGTGGGTAGTGAATCTAACGTTTGTCACATATCAAAATACATTTCACAGTTCAAATGGCCTTATGTACAATATAAGGCTTATACTTAAATTCTATCTGAGTAAATTAGAGATCCATGTATACAGGAAATGTTCAAAGTGTGTGTGCAATGCATGACACTATTCCCTACATTCCAAGCAAAACTGATAAAAATGGAAAGGTCTACTTAGACTAACATTTATTGTTAAGCACACAGTCAATAAATCTTACTTTGTGGATGTATTGGGATTAAACAGGTATGTTCAGAGTTTTCTTTTTCTTGGTATTACTGGAGGCAGATACAAGACATGCATCAATAACTTAGGTTTTCTATTGCTCTGAAGAGACATCATGACTATGCTATCAATGCTAAGTCTCATAAAAGAAAGCAATTAATAGGGGCTGGCTTACCGGTTCAGAGGGTTAGTCCATTCTCATCATGGTGGGAAGCATGCTGGAACACAGGCACAGGTGCTGGAGAAGTAGTGAGAGTTCTACATCCAGATTGGCAGGCAGCAGGAAGAATGAATGACACTGGTCCTAGCTGGAGCATTTGAAACTTCAAAGCCAGTGACACACCTACTCCAACAAGGCCACACCTCCTAATTATGCCTTTCTCTGTGAGCATATAAGGGCCATTTTCATTCAAACTACCCCAGCCAGTGCAAAGAATTCTTTTCTTTCTAACAACTGGCCACCATACATCTCTTAATATCTTCTATTGTCTTAGAGAAGCAGGGCTATCCCTGGAACGCTATTACTCTTATGACTTTCATCTCTGTTTGAATTGCAACATAGTTCAACATGAAGCCATAGTTGTGTTTCAAAGGAAAATAGAATGCATTTTACATGTTTATAACTATTTGAGATACAGACACACTAATCATAAAAGATGGAGGTCAAATATCTCTTTTATAGTTGTCAAAAAACAAATTGGACTTCCTGCCTTCTGTACCTTCTTCCACATGCAGAGGATAACTGTAAACCACCTTGGGAAAAAAACTTAAAGGTTTATTGCATGCCCAACTCTTCTCAACCTTATTAATGGAGAAAAATATTGACAGATATGATTTATTGAAATATGAATTTTATTGGACAATGGCGATACATAATTTGTGGCTAGAGAAAATATGATTTCACTTGGCACAGCTAGTAAATTGAATACCATATCAAAGCCCAATTTTAAATGGATTATAGTTTATGGAGTAAATACTTAAAATACTGTTTAATTCGGTAGACTTTTGAGGTCAACTGTGAACTCCCCACTTATCTCATCTCAGAAAGCAAAAACATATATTGATGTTGGACCCTCATCAAATGGGGCCGTAACACTTCTGACTTCCTGATAATCTTCCTGTCTCCATTGCAAAGAAAGTTTCACCATAAGAGAAGAAAAAAAAAAAAACTCACTTGTATAAAGGGAACTTTTAAAAAGTGAGTATATGAGGCTAGAAGTTGTGGAGCAGCCTTTAATCTCAGTACTAAGGAGGCAGAAGAAAGAATATCTCTGAGTTCAAGCACAGCCTAATCTACAGAGAGTAACAGGCCAGAACTGGCTATTTAGTGAGACCTTGTCTCAAGAAAATAATAATAATGAGTATATGAATACTGTTTCTTTAACTAAAAAAGAAAAACTCAAAATTTTAAAAAAACATTAGGTAGAATATGTCAGACCTCCTTTCTTTCTTTTTATTGGATATTTTATTTATTTACATTTCAAATGTTATCTCATTTCATGGTTTCCCCCTGGAAACCCCCTATTCCATCCTCCCTCTCCCTGCTTCTATGAGGGTGCTTCCCCACCCATCCACCCACCCACCCACTCCCACCTCCCCACCCTGGCATTGCCCTATACTAAGGCATCTTCAAGCCTTACCAGGACCAAGGGCCACTCCTCCCACTGATGTCCAGCAAGGCCATCCACTGCCACATATGTGGCTGGGGCCGTGGGTCGCTCCATGTGTACTCTTTGGTTGGTGATCCAGTCCCCAGGGAGCTCCAGGTGGTCTGTCCTGTTGAACTGTTGCGCCACCCCCCCATGGGCCTGCAAAACCCCTCAGCTTCCTCAGTCCCTTCTCCAACTCCTCCATCCGGGACCTGCGGTCAGTCCAATGGGTGGCTGTGAGCATCTGCCTCTGTATTTGTCAGCCTTTGGCAGACACTCTCAGGAGACAGCCATATCAGGCTCCTGTCAACAAGCACTTCTGATAATCTTCAATAGTGTCCAGGTTTGGTGACTCTATATGGGATGGATCCCCAGGTGGGCAGTCTCTGCTCCACACTTTGTCTCTATATTTCCTCCTGTGAGTATTAGTAAGGGTTTTATTGATGTAAACAGACAACATGACCAAGGCAAGTCTTATTTGGAAAATATTTAGTTGGGGCTTGTTTACAAGATGATAAGTTCAGTCCACTATCATCAGAGTAGAAGCATGGCAGCTTCCGGGCAAGCAAGGTGCAGGAGAAGCTGAGAGGTCTACATCTTCTTCTGAAGGCTGGCAGGCAGGTAAGACTGGTCTCTGGGCAGATAGGATGAGGGTCTGAAAGACCGCACAAACAGTGACACATGTCCTCCATCTAGGCCACACCTCCAAATATTGCCAGTCCTTGAGTCAAGAATATTCAAATTCCCATATTCCACTCCCTGGACTCTATAGACTTGTTCAACGATATGAGTCTGTGGGGGCCATACCTAGACATAGGATAATAAAAACTACATTTAGTCTGACTTCCAAAGTCCCCATGGTCTATAGCAGTTTCAACAATGTTAAAAGTTCAAAGTATTTTCTGATATTTATCCAGTCACTTAACTATAAACCCCAAAGCATGACACAAACCAGCTGGACAATTCCAAACCCTGTATCTCCATCACTGATGTCAAAGCAGCCTTCAGATCTCCACCCCTTTTCATCTTTGTTGACTACAACAATGTTCTTTCTCATAGGCTGGTTCCACTCCCTGCTAGCTGCTGTCCTCAGCAGATATCTATCCTACAACTCTGAAATCTCAAACATCTTGGGGTCTCCAAGCAACTTCGGTGTTACAGCTTCTTCTTCTAATGTCTGGGATTCACACATGGTCTTGTGGGCTGGTGTCACTTCTCCAGCTCTGTCCTCTGTAGCAATCTAAGCTCAAATTGATGCATTCCACTGCCACTGCTGTTCTTGGTGATCATCCCATGGTACTAGCATCACCAATACACTGGGGCCTTTCACTGCAACAAGGCTTCACCAATAGCCTCTCATAGGCTCTCTTCATGGTGCCAAGCCTCATCATGACCCCTTCAGTTCTGGGCTGTCATCTTCAATTGAAGCTGTGTTTTCCCCAATGTCCTTCCCTAGCCTCTCACAGTGCCAAGCCTCAGGTGTTCTTCATGACCCCTTCATGCCTTCAAAACCAGTAGTACTACCTGTGTGCATCTTACACATTACTAAGTACAGTTGCAGTACAAAGTATAACCTTGGCTATCTCTGGAACACAGCTTCTTTGTGATCTCAGAAAACACTTCCCAGAAGATTTCATGTCAATGATGGTAGTCTCTCCTTAATCTCCACTAATTTCTTAGCTCCAGTTAACCAGCATCAGTTGTCCCAGCTGTTTCCTTCTCTTGACTATAAATACACAGACAAATGGGTGAATCTGCTTAGTTCTGATGTTTGCTGGGGCTAGAATATGGCTCCCTTGTTCTGTTATATTATCACCAGCTTTCTTTTTTAAATGAATTTATTCTCTGCCTAAGTTTGGTTATCCTGGAACTTGCTCTCTAGATTGACTTTGAACTCAAAGATCTGCATGCCTGTCTCCTAAACTCTTGGATTAAAGGTGTGATCCACCATGCCTGGATTTAAGTTTTTCTGTACTTGGTACTTGCTCTTTACCAGGATGGCCTTGAATTTAGAGATAATCTTGCTATTGCTTCTTGGGATTAAAAGTGTGGTATTACCCTGCCTGGACATAAATTTAGCTCGGTGGGATCTTGCCCCAAGGTCACCACTCCCTTACCTCAATTTAATATCTTTGAACAAAGGATTCAGTTTCATTTCACTTCCTGGTGCCCCTTTAATACTTGAACCATATATTTTATTTTTTTTTCCTTTGTGAGCTTGCTATTGAAGAATGAAAAATTACTGGCCTCTTGTGAGAACATGAACTTTTTACCTCGGAGCCCACCCCCTCCCATCTGAAAAACATTTTTGAGATAAAGGCCTCCTAGAACAACCTCAAAATGAACCGGGTACATTGCCAAATGATAGGACATGACTCCTTAGTTACGTAGATTCCTTGATAGGACATGACTCCTTAGTTACGTAGATTCCTTTGGCAGAACTCCCTAGTGATGTAAACTTGTACTTTCCCTGCCCAGTTCTCCCCCTTTGAGTTTTACTATATAAGCCTGTGAAAAATTTTGGCTGGTCGTCGAGACTCCTCTACCCTGTGCAAAGGTGTATGAGTTTCGACCCCAGAGCTCTGTGTGCTTTCATGTTGCTGCTTTATTTCGACCCCAGAGCTCTGGTCTGTGTGCTTTCATGTTGCTACTTTATTAAATCTTACCTTCTACATTTTATGTATGGTCTCAGTGTCTTCTTGGGTACGCGGCTGTCTCGGGACTTGAGTGTCTGAGTAAGGGTCTCCCTTCGGGGGTCTTTCACTATACTTGTTCAAAATGCTCATCACGAGACTTAGAGAAAAAAACTCTCTGCTAGGCTTTTGTGAGATTTCCTTTGTCAATGTAATTAATAAAAATCTCTTTACCTTAGCCTCAGTTCAGATAAGGGCAAAAAGCAGCCACATTCTACACAAAAATACCACAAAAACAGTCTCTAGGCTGCATACTGAAATTCTTCTTCGATGAAACCTTTTGGGCCAGATCTGCATAGTTCAAATCACTCTCCGCAACAAAGTCTTCCATATTCCTACTAGGATGTCCCATTAAGCCCCCACTTAAAGCATTCCATTACTTTCCAAATCCAAAGCCTCAAAATCCACATTCTTCCAAACAAAGCATGATGAGACCTATCACAGCAATACCAGTACTTGGTACCAACTTCTCTATTCGTCAAGGTTCTCTAGAGTTAAAGAACTTATGGAATGTGTCTATATATTAACAGAATTTATTGTGATGACTTAGTCTGTAGTCCAACGAACCCAACAATGGACTGCTGTGGATGGGAAGTCCAAGAATCTAATAGTTGCTCAGTCTCATGAGGCTAGTTGTTTCAGCTGGTCTTCTGTGGAAGTAGGTCCCAACAGATGTGCTGGCAAGTAAGTGCAAGCAGAGAGTGAATCTTCCTTCTTCCAATGTCCTTATGTAGGTGTCCCACTAAAGGTGTGGCCCAAATTAATGTAGGGGGTGGTGGGGTTCTTTTCCATCCTTATATTCCATATAGAGTGAGTAGACTAAACTAGCAAAGAGAAATATTCTTTTGTTTAGAAGTTTCTACCTTCTGTTGTGTAAATTTTCCTGAAAATATATGAACAAGTATATGTTTACTCCAAGTAGGACATTGAGTGAAACAAAGCCAACATCATTGCACCTGATTTTAGCTTAGTGAACCAATGAGTTTGTTGAGGTCACTGAAAGGAACACAGATGATTCAATGTCAGCTCCATTACCAGAAAGCCTTACTCAGTGTTGATAATGATTAATGAAAACTACGTCCCTAGAGCTCTCTGACCAACTTTCAGGAATCCCCACTGAAGGAAACCCCTCTCTCCTGCCTGCAATTGTTCACTACTTGTAGAACATTGGGGATGGCCATGTGACTTTTGTGAATTCCCAGAGTTTCATTAGTCTTAAATTGTGATACTCCTTGAGTTTTATAAACCCTCTTCCTCCTTCTAGGATGGAATGTTTTAATCTGAAAGAATATCTAACAAAACCTTCTAATGAGATCTTCAGAATGCCCCTGGGCACAGTATTCAGAGTTCATGATTCCTCAAGAAACAAATAACCCCCATATCTGGTACCAACTTCTGTCTTAGGGTTTTACTGATGAGAACACTATGACCAAGGCATCTTTTATAAGGACAACATTTAATTTGGGCTGGCTTAGATGTTCAGAAGTTCAGTCTACTATCATCTAGGCAGGAGCATGGCAGCATCCAGGCAGGCATGGTACAGGAGGAGCTGACAGTTCTACATCTTCATCTGAAGGTCAGGAGTAGAAGGCTGACTTCAATTTGATTAGGAGAAAGGTCTTAAAGCCCATGCCCACAGTGATACACTTCCTCCAATAAGGCCATACCCACAAATAGTGCTGCTCCCTGGGCCAAGCATATTCAAACCGCTATACACCTTATTAAACTGTTTTTGAAACTAAGATCTTCTCATTTTAATTCTCTACATGTATTAACAAATGATCTCATTACAGCGATAAAATAACTTGAGAAAAGAACCTTAGGGAAGGAATAGGGTCACAGCTTAGCCTCACATTTCAAAGTTATCATTTACCATAGAGGAAAAACATGGGATCAGGATTATAAGGTAGATGGTCACATTTTGACATTTTTGTCCACAATCTGGAAGCAGAAAGCTATGCTTATGCTCAGTTCCTCTAGTGGTTTGAAATGAGAATGGACCCCATAGGCTTATATATTTGGATACTTGGTTCCCTGTTGTTGGAACTGCTTAGGAAGGATTAGGAAGTGGTCTTATTGAAGGAAGTATATCACTGGAAGTGAGCAATGAAGTTTCAAAGGGTTATTTTATTATTGCAAGTTATTTTTCTTTACCTCCTTCATTTGATTTGAGATGTGAGCTCTCAGCTCTTCTTGCTGCCATGCCCTTGTTCCAGTATCATGGACTCTAACCCTCTGAAACTATAATTCAAATTAAATGCTTTCTTCTGTAAGTTGCTTCAGGTATGGTGTTTACCACAGCAATAGAAAAGCAAGTCACACAGTTTTCTTTGTCCTCTTTATGTTGTCAAGGACCACAGTCGACTGAATGATGCTACCCACCTTTAGGGTGGGTCTTTCTGCCCCAAGTTACCTAAATTAGAATCTACCTCACAGACATCCCTAAAGGGTTATTTTCATGGTGCTTGCAAATATCTAGTTGATAATCAAGACTAACTATATGCTCTATAACAATAAGATGTAAAAATGTAAAGCAGATGATGTTACTTTCCTGTGTAAATACTCCAAAGACTTTGTGTAACAGATGATATAAAAATTTTTATGATAGCCTATCTCTAAAACTGGTAGATCATTTGTTCTTAATTAGAATGGCACTGTTTCTAGGCATAAAAACAGATCCTTTTTGTGGAAAGTGGAAAAGCAAAAGAGCAAACCTTGCTTTGTGGCCCAAAGTTTATCTGTATTTGATAAAACCTTATTTCTTATGATTGAATTTCTTTTATGTTTTGCTTTCTTGGATATTATATGATCAACGTTTGCCAGTGAGTTCATGAATTAAACACATGCAGCAAAAGTCCTACCAAATAATGGCAAATAGCTGAATGTACCTTTGTAACTGGGCAAAACAGTGTTAAGGTGTAAGGTTCCTTTATCTTATAGTCTTGCTGAGACCAATCCAGGTTTAACTAATCTCACATTCTGAACACTTGGGGCTATACCCAGGTCCCTAACAGGCTAGACTAAACACATTTAATTAGCTATACACGGTGTCTGAGTGGTCATCTCTGATGAGCTCTTCATACCATCTGGAGTATTTACAATTCAGTGATCATTCATGAAGTCATGCATTAACAAGTAGCTTATGTTTGTCTACTGGCTGCCCTCACCTTGTCTCATGCATTATCTTTAATGTATTTGTGCCTTATGCTTTTTACATTTTAACCAAGCAGAAGCTTTATAACTTGTCACTATTTATAAGTGATGAAGAGAAAATGTATTGACATTATATGAGTATCTAGCAATGCATTTTCTTACATTAAGCAAAATTTAAATGTTATACTTACTTAAATAATATCTAGGAAGTTAAATTTCTCCCTAAATATATTTCATTTATGTATTAAATTATCAAATAATGAATTTTAAACAATTTATATAATAATAAATTGCTAATTTTCTATTGTATACTTTTATAAATTGATAATTTATACATAAATTTTCTGTTATAATTTACATAGATAAATAATTTGCAGTAAAGCTGTATGTCAGGTATACTTGTTGGATGACAACTCTTTAATTTTTAACTTTCAGTTTTCACTCATTTTTAGTCATAGATAAAATTTACTATTTCATAAATTAACAAACGCATATACAGATACAATGTACTAAAATGATACAGAACATGTTAATGGCATTACATTTTCACAAAGAAACAATTGGGAAACATATTATAAGAGCTTCTTACTTTGAGGGTTGTTTTTCTTCTTTTTGAGAGTGTACCATTATGTAGTCATGACCCTCCTGCCCTAGTCTCTCCAGAGCTAGGATTTTAATTATGTACCACTATGCAAGGTTTAAAGTACTGCTCTGGGTTATTACTTTTTTTTTGAATGTTTATGACAGCCACACTAATGTTGCCTGTACATTCTCAAAGGTAACAAGTTTGTTTTGAATTTGAAAACTTTTGCAGTAAAAGTATTTCTTACTTATAATGCTTTTCACAACCTTTCCAAGTTGATGTCTTTCCTGTCTTGACTTAAACATCACTTGCTCAAAGTTTTTTTGTTTGTGTTTTTGAGACAGGGTTTCTCGGTGTAGCTCTAGCTGTCCTGGAACTAACTCTGTAGACCAGGCTGTCCTGGAACTCAGAAGTCCACCTGCCTCTGCCTCCCAAGTGCTGGGATTATAAGTGTGTGCCACCACTGCAAGGCTTTTTTTTTTTAAACCCATGGTCCTGTTGCTCTATTTTTCACTGTAGGACATCATGTGAATTATTTTTAATAGAATGTGGTGTGTGTGTGTATGTGTGTGTGTGTGTGTGTGTGTGTGTGTGTGTGTGTGTGTATGTATGTGTGCGTGTATTTAAATGTGTATAGCACATGAGTATACAAGCACATGGCCTGAAGTCATTAAGGTGTTTCCTTCAATTTCCAGATAGAATCTCTCAATGAATCTCGAGTTCACAAATTTGTTCAGAAAACTCTAGTGGTTCTCATGTCTCCACCTCCCCAGTACTGTGACTACAGATGCAAGTTGCAATGCCCAGACTTTTCTTTGGATGCTGGGGACTCAGTCTCACGTTATTACATTGTCCTGTAACTACTTTACTGGCTGAACCATCTCTATAGTGCCAGCTCATTTGTCAGTTTTACTCAAAGAAAAAATCATCTTGAGCACAACAACATTGTGTCTCATTCAGTTACATCCTAGTACCTTAAAAAGGATCTAGAACTGTGCTTCTCAACTTGTGGGTTATAACTCTTTTGACGGTCATATATCAGATACCCTGCATATCATATATTTACATTATAATTCATAATAGAAACAAATTACAGTTTTGAAGTAGCAACAAAAGTAATTTTATGGTTGAGGTCATTATAGCAAAAGGAGTTGCAGTGTTAGAAAGGTTGATAACTACTGACCTATAACATAGCCAGTAATTTGTTGAATCAATGAATCATTACATGAAATTACTATATTTTAAAAATTAACTTTAGTTTTTGCCTTAGCTTACCTCAAAGATAGGCTGCAATCTGTAAACTAAACAACCCTTTCCTCATCCAAGCTGCTTTTGGTCAGTGTTTTATCACAGGAGCAAAAAGGAAATATTAAAACAATCTGTATCCATCAGGGAAATGCAAATAAAAACATTTGTAATTTTTCTAGCTGTACTGATTTAAATAAGAATGTCCCTCACAGGCTCATATATTTGAAAGCTTAGTCATCAGGGAGTAGAATCTTTGGTAGGGATATGAGATATGGCCTTGTTGGAGTAGTGTTGGACGCCCAACTTGCCTGCAAGTAAGACGCCACAACAGGGTCCTTCTGCACACGTTTATTGGGAGAGCTTGATTGCAGAGGCGAAAAGACCCCGAACCCAGAACTGGTGCTGCTTATATAGGCCTAAGAGAGGCGTGTCTCACACCCAGATTGGTTATGCTTACTATCTCATTTGCATGTCTCACATCTGATTGGTTAACATACCTCATTTGCATGTCTCTCATCTGATTGGTTAATTCTCAAAACCTCATCTTGGCAAAAAACTTTACTGCATATGTACACATTGGGTGTCTACCCAAACTTATGCGTGGTGGCCAGGAGTAGCCAGCACCACCCTGCAATGGCACATGTGGCTTCCCACAGAGTAGGAGTGGCCTAGATGGAGGAAGTATGTCATGGGGGTGGCTTTAGACTTCAAAAGCCCATGGTAGGCCCAGTTTTCCATTTCTGCACGTGAATCAGGATGTAGTCACAGCTACTGCTCCAGTTACATGCCTAGCACCATGCTTACTGCCATGATGATAATGGACTAAGGCACTAAAACTGTAGGCAAGCCCCAATTAAATGTTTTCTTTTATAAAAGTTGCCTTGATCATGGTGTCTCTTCACAGCAATAGAATACTAACTAATCCAGACTTGAACAGACACCAGCCCACCACCATGCTAGTGGGACTCACTGTCACATGTGGCTTAGGTCCAGAGTCTTCCTAGATTTTGCTCTAGCACTCACCTAAGCCATTCCTCCCAGCCCATCTCCATTACTTTGTGCTCTCCATTCTCTTCTATTGACCCATGGCCAATATGGCTGAGACATAGGTAGGCTGCTACTGTTGAGGTACATGATAGGGAATGCCTTGGGGAACTGTGAGAGAAGCTAGAGAGGTTCCAGAGGAAAGGGAAGAGGCTGTTGCTCCCACTCCTTAGGTGGATTTTGTTCCCTGTATTTTTCTTGGATGTGATTTCATGACTCCTGTGTCAAGTATTTACATTCAATTCATAAGGCACGTTTATTCATTCATGTTAAATGCTGGAAGACAACTACAGAGCCCAGTCTGGTGGAAGGATAGGCTGAGTGTTTTCTTCAGTGTACCCTAAATCTGGTTATGGCCTTCTGCCTTGCTTTCAAGCTTTCTCAGATATAGTCTATAATAGGTGCTAGGCATTTGTGTTTAAATTGGTCTGTCTTAAGAAAGTTCTCTGAAAGAGCTGCTCGGTTAATATTTAGCATGTGCTTGCTGGCTTTTATGTTTTTCTGAACTCAAACAACCTTCCTTAAATCATTGCTTACTTTATTAAATTTGTGAATAAAAACACTGAAACTGAAATAAAGTTGTCTACAGTATTAGATTGTACTCTGCTTCATTCATTAAAGTCTTCAAATCCTAGGTCTTACAGACAGATCTGCATAGGACAATGAATGTTGACAGGCTGGTTGTGCCTTACTTCATCTTCTTGATTCTAGTCTCTTTAAATTCCCCTTAAACCTACTCCGTGCCTGCCCACCTCAACCCCTCCTTGAAGCCCATATCCATTCCCTTGGGATTCATCACTGTAGTGGCTATTCCTGGATGTCAGCTTGATTACATTTAGAATGAACTACAATCCAGAATTGGAATACTCACCTGTGAACCTGATCTTGAGCCTGGAAGATACAAGTTTCTGACATAGATCTTGGCATGGAGATCTTGAAGCATAGTGGCTATGAGTCCCAGGAGACTAAGGCAAGGAGATCTCTTAGTTCAAGGTCATTTGGAACAAAGCAAATCCCAGATTCAGGAATGGTGACACATACCTTTAATCTGAGCCACACCTTCTGCTAGAGACCTACATAAGGACAATGGAAGAAGGAAGATCCTCTCTTCTTCACCTGCTTGCCTTGTAGGACTGAGAAACTGTTAGATCCTTGGACTTCCATTCACAGGTGCTGCTGACCATTGTTGGGGAGTTGGACTACAGACTGTAAGTCATCAACAAATTCCCTTACTATACAGAGACTACCCATAAGTTCTGTGATTCTAGAGAACCCTGACTAATACAATCACTAACTGCCACTAATGTACAATAATTCTGCCTTGCCTGACCCTAAGAGCCAGATCCTAAACCCTACCTAGAAGACGTCCAGAGTCAGTCTCCACTCCTCAACTGCTAGCCTATTACCTATACAACCCACTGAATTGATCTGGGACAGCTTATGGTTTGAACACAGAGTTGCAACCAGAAAGTCCTATCCAGTACAAGTTGGAATCCGAATATTAAAATCCTGAGTGACTCAAAGAATGAGAACCAAATATCATTCTGATGGTTGACAACTTGTCAGATAGGAGTAATAGCAACCAAAGAACTAAATGCCCACCCAAAAGGCAAAAATAGATACACATACACCAAGGAACACCATAAGAATACTAAATCTAGATATTTAGATCCCAATGCAAAAAAAAAAAACAAACAAACAAAAAACAACAAACATAAACAGTGACGACAATATGCCTCCACCAGAAACAACCCCTTACTATAATATTCCCTAAGAAAGAATAATTTAGATTGAAGTATGTGGTAAGGACTTCAAAATAGCAATTATGCATATGTTCAAGGACCTTAAAAGGATATGAATAAATGTCTCACTGAGAACTCTCAAGACAAAAATAGTTAACTGAGGAAATGTAAACAATTCAACTATGAAAATACAATATGACAAAGAAGTAGAATGACTAAATTAACCCAAACTGAAATAAGACTTGAAAATAAAAACTCAGGAAGTCAAACAAAGACCTCAGAGAAAAGCCTCATCAACTGATTTAATGAAGTGAAAGAATTTAAGGTCTGGGGAACAACGTGGAAGGAATGGATATCTCTGACATTGGAAATATTAGATCTTAAAGATCTAGGAACAACAGTGTGGGTTGGTACCCAGGGGTTCCCCCTTCTTAGAGGACAAGGGGAGGGGGTGAGGGAAAGATTGTGAGGAAGAGACTGTGAGGAGGGGCAGCTGTGATTGGGATATAAAGTGAATAAGTAAATAAAATAAATAAGTAAATGGAAAAAATCTAGACACAAAACATCAGACTATCTGGAACACTATGTTTTGGGTTTTTGTTTGTTTGTTTGTTTGTTTGGTGTCACGGCACTCTGGTGGAGTCAGCTTGACAAAGCGAAAGCTGGGAACCTGGTTCATGAAGCAAAGAGTTTCAAGGAAACTCCCTTCCCGGGGACCTGGCATTTTCTCCCTAATCTACATAAACCATAAAATTAATTTTTCCATTCCCACATTAGTCTAGTGTATGGATCCACGTGCTCTCTATATAGCATTACCTTATAGTAAATGCCTTTTAAGATTGTATTCTAACAATAGCTAAAGCCTTTTCCCAGTGTTCTTAGATTCCAGATAGCAGCAAGGAGCTTAACCCATTCAGTAACTAATTAAGCACTACCATAAAGCAATAAAGCACAGCCATTAATTCAGTTGTCTGCAAAGTCTAAAATTCTCCCTGAGATAGAAATTCGTATTATAGACTACATTCCATGCCAAGAGCAAATTAGTATACTATACTGAAAATGGACAGTCTCCAGATATAGATAAGAATTAACGAGGCCTAGAGAATTTTGGGGTCAGTGACACTACATTAGTCTTGAGGCGTATCAAGAGTTAACTACCCTGAGGCTATTAACTCTAAGTGTAAAACTCTTGCCTGGCAGAAAGTGCTAATCTCTAAGGTAAACATTTATCTGGTCCCTACAAATTCCCTTTGTAGTCACTCCCTTTGCATCTGTGTTAATCTCTAATGTTAAACGTTTATCTGGTTCCTTTTGAAGTCACTCCTTTTGCACCTGGAAAAATTCAATGTGCCTTTTTCTGTTATGATTTGCAATTTACTCTGTATTATAAAAGTCTGAGGCTCGACTAGAAAATTACATTCAGATTCAACACCTCTCTTGTGTGTATCTGATTGTCATTTCATCCGACTCCTTTGCCCATCTGCTTAAGTAATCCCGTTCCTCGCAGACCAGGGACCCAGAGGGTCTGCGGCAGTTTGGTTTTTGGTTTTCTTTCTTTTTTTTTTTTTTTTTTATCGAGACAGAGTTTTTCTGTGCAGTCTTGGCTGTCCTGGAACTCACTACGTAGACCAGGCTGTCCTCAAACTCTGAAATTTTCCTGTCTCTACCTCCCAAGTGCTGGATTAAAGGCATGCACCACCACTGCCTGGCTTTATCTGGGACACTATGTACAGACCAAAATTTATGACTGATAAGTTTACAAAAAGGAGACAAAGCTCAGGTCAAAGGCACAGAAAATATTTTAACAAAATATCCTAGACATAGATAGTGCAAGAGTGAAATATCAAGGAGCAAGAGGCATATAGAACACACCCCAGACAGGACTAGAAAAGTTCACACACACACACTTTCCTATGACACATAATAATGAAAACACTTAAATGTACAGAACAAAGAAATGATATGAAATCTGCAAGGGAAAAAGACCAAGTTATATATAAAGTCAGGCCCATTATAATAAAACCTGATTTTAATGGAGACTTTGAAAGCTCAAAGGGCCTGGGCAAATGGTCTACACATTATGAAAGACCAAAAAATGCCAGCCAGGACCACAACACCTAGCAAACTATCAATTATAATCAGTGGAGAAATAAGACCATTTCCTGATTTAAAAAACAAATATTATTATATTTAAGTAATATCTATCCAGCAATTCAGTACTACAGAAGAAACTAGAAAGAAAAATTCTGCATGAAAAGAAGTGTAAATACACCCAAAAAGATGCAAGGAATACACAGCCCAGACCTTTTAACCAAAATAAGTTTAAGCAAGAACAAGACAACAATAATAACACAATAATAAGAATTAACAAACACTTCTCATAAATAACTCTCAATACTAATAGTTACAATTCTTCAATAAGAAGACAGGTTGACACTCCTGGGCATATATCCAGAAGATGCTCCAACTTGTAATAGGATGCATGCTCCACTATATTCATAGCAGCCTTATTTATAATAGCCAGAAGCTGGAAAAGACCCAGATTTCCCTCAACAGAAGAATGGATACAGAAAAGTGGTACATGTACCCAATGGAGTACTACTCAGCTATTAAAAACAATGAATTTATGAAGTTTTTAGGCAAATGGATGGCTCTGGAGGATATCATTCTGAGGTAACTGAATCACAAAAGAACACACATATATTCACTCACTGATAAGTGCATATTAGCCCAGAAACTCAGAATATCCAAAATACAATTTGAAAAACACATTGAAACTCAAGAAGAAGGAAAACCAAGTGTGGATACGTTGATTCTTCTTAGAAGGGGGAACAAAATACCCATGGAAGGAGTTACAGAGACAAAGTTCAGAGCAGAGTTTAAAGGAATTACTATCCAGATACTGTCTCATCTGGGGATCATCCCATAAACAACCAGCAAATGCAGACCCTTTTGCAGATGCCAACAAGAGCTTGCTGACAGGAGCCTGATATAGCTCTCACCTGAGAGGCTCTGCTAGTACCTGACTAATACAGAAGTGGATGCTCACAGTTGTCCATTAGACGGAGCATAGGGTCCCTAATAAAGGAGCTGGAAAAAGTACCCAAGTAGCTGAAGGGGGCTGCAGAACCATAGGAGTAACACCAATATGAACTAACCAGTAACCCCAGAGCTCCCTGGGAATAAACCACCAATAAAAGAAAACACAGGGAGGAACTTGTGGCTCTACCTGTAAATGTAGCAGAGGATGGCCTAGCCGTTCATCAATGGGAGGAGAGGCTCTTGGTCTTGTGAAGATTATATGTTCCAGTATAGGGAAATGCCAGGGCCAGGAAGCAGGAGTGGGTGGGTTGGGGAGCCGGGGGCGGGGGAAGAGGATAGGGGATTTTCGGAGGGGACTAGGAAAGGGAATAACATTTGAAATGTAAATAAAGTAAATATCTAACTAAAAATAAGAAACACAAAAGACTTCCCCACAGCAAAAAAAAAGAAAAAATAAAGAAAGAAATTAAGAAATTAAGAAAGAAAGAAAGAAAGAAAGAAAGAAAGAAAGAAAGAAAAGAAAGAGAAAAAGGAAAAGAAAAAGAAAAAGAGAAAGAGAAAGAAAAAAACAAGAAAATACAATCCTTACAGAGAATAGATGAGATAAAATAAACTCAGGAATGAAACTAAAGGGATAGAAACAAAAACAGTAACAAAGACAAAGAGCCAATTAAATGAATAATTTGGTTTCCTGTTTTAAAAAAAAGCAAGAAGGGCTGGAGAGATATCTCAGCAGTTAAGAATACTAGCTGATTTTCCAGAGGTCCTGAGTTCAATTCCCAGCAACCACATGGTGGCTCACAACCATCTATACTGGGTTCTGATGCCCTTTTCTGGTATGAGGGTGTACATGCAGATAGAGCACTCATACATAAAACAAATATATATAAATAAGTCCTTTATAAAAGCACCAAGATTAACCAGCTTTTAGACAAATTAACTAAAAGAGAGTCCAAATGAATAAAAATGAAATTATGAAGTCAGAGACACCACCACAATCATCTAGAAAATTCAAAGAACCATATAGACATACTTCAAAAATGTATATCCTACTATAGTGGAAATCCTTAAAGAAACTGATAGATTTCTTGATACATATGACCTACCAAAATTAAATTAAATTGAAATAAACAATTTCAGATTGATCTATAAACATCCCTTAGTGAAACAGAATTAAATATCTCCTAACCCATGGTCCAGGGACAGATTAATGTTGCACAGAATTTTACAAGATTTTCAAAGGAGAGTTCATGACAATATGCCTCAAATTATTTCACAAAATTTAAAATGAAGGGGTATGTCTTAATTTTTTCAAAGCCATTATTACTTGCCATGGACTGGACTCCGTTGGACCCTCAACCCATGGGGAACCAAGGTCCTGGTATTTAGGGGAGCAAGGAGTCATCATGGTGAAAAACAGACACAAACACAATGGACTGTTGATCTGAATTAAATTTCTCAAAGCGAGCATCAGACTTTTAATACAGAAGAAAATAAGGAAGTTAGGTGACACATCAGCCAAGGTACATAGAGATTACCCGATGCTTAATGACTCTTTACACAAAACAGAGGAATGGATACATAAAGACTAGCAGGAACTAGGCAATATAACAACTGAGACAAAGTCAGCTCTATCTAAGGTCAGCTATATACTTAGAAACCAGGTGTGAGGTCATCATGCTCCCAGGGGCAAGGACTTTCACCCCCAAGTCATAGTTCTAATTAGGAAGTTCTGCTCTAACTAGACTTCTCATGAATAATGCAATACTCTAGTTCCTCCTTAAACCACAGCCTGATCTTCCTAAACCCTGTAAATTCCTGTATATGGGAGTGACTTGGCTGTTATTCTAAGTGATTTTGTGGGGGACTTTCTTCTATTAAGTGATGTGGTCTGCCATACATAGCTATAATAAGAATTTTAAACTTATTTTGCTAAGCTTGCTCTGAAATTTCTAACTCTATGTAATAGATAGTAATGCCTGATTTCATCCACTAACTCTCTTTCAATATTGGAGGCAATTTGTGTGAATAAGTAACATTCTTACTAAATTGTAAGCACAGGGTCAGCTCAAGAATTGCCTAGGACATTGGTGGAGGCCAGAAAGCAAAGTTCAACCTAATTTAGGTATTTGACAAATCATTCATTGGAGGCACATATAATAAAACAAAACTGAAAGAAAGCACACAGATCCATTCACCGACTAATGCAAGGACAAGTTTGGAGCATTCGTGCTATGGGAGGCCAATGCTCCAGGAGACTAAGTTTTTATGAAACTTTTTGGCTTGGGTCTGCGTCCAAGCTTTTGGGCTTGCCATGCAGTTTTTACTGGAGTGGGTGTGGCAATTACTGTTACCAAAACCACAAAAAGACTCAACATAAAATTATAGACCAATATCCTTTATGATCATAAATACAATTCTCAAGAAAATACTTCCAAAACATATTCAAGAATACATCAAAAGTTATCAACCATAATAAAGTTGGCCTCATCTTGGAGATTCAGAGATGGTTCAACATATGTAAATCTAATACATATCTACCACATAAACAGACTAAAAGACAAGACAGAAGATCATTTCATTAGATCTAGAAAAAAAATTGTGTTTGTTTTATCTCATTTGGTTTTGGTTTTTTGAGGCAGGGTTTCTCTGTGTAGTCCAGGCAGTCTTGGATCTCATTCTGTAGACCAGGATGGCCTTGAACTCACAGAGATCCAACTGCCTCTGCTTCCCAGCTGCTGGGATTAAAGATGTGCTTTACTACCACTTTGCTGCAGAAACTGCCTAAGTTTAAAATTCTTTCAAAATAACAGTCCTGAAGAAACTAGGGGTAAAACTGGATATACCTCCACACTATAAAGGCAGTTTACAGCAAGCCTAAATATAGCCAATATCAATTTAAATGGAGAAAAACTCTAAGCAATTTCACTAAACAGAGGAATATAAGGATGTTTACTCTCTCCTTACACATTGTGATGACTATTCTTGGTTGTCAACTTGAGTATATTTGCAATGAACTTCAATCTAGAAATGGAGGGCAAACCTGTGAGCCTGATATTGAAGCATGAAGACAATGTGCCTTTGGTTTGGATCTTGACACTGGAGTCATAGGCTTTTGTGTTAGATCTTGAAGGGGCTCCAGAGAACACTGACTAATACAATGATAATGGCCTGAACCTCTGAACCTGTAAGCCGGCCCCAATTAAATGTTGTCCTTTATAATACTTGCCATGGTCATAATGTCTGTTCACATAAATAAAATCCCAACTAGGACAAAGAGTATAAACTATCCTGAGGATTGGTGGAGTAAATATAGGATCTATGGTTGATTAGTTTCATACACTATGGGCCTTTTTATTTAAGGAGGGCTCAAAGCATGCTTTTTGGTCTAGAAAATGTTTTAGATAAAATTTGTTATTTAGGTTAGAATCCTGTTCAATGATCTAATTCAGAAATAACTCTAATAAAACATGGTACTTGGCCATATTGAATAATTGGTTCTGGTTTATGGGTGAAGAAATGATTTTTTTAAATCTCTCCATTTAAATGGTATTGCTTGCCTATGCATTGTAGCACTGCCCTGAGACTTTGAGCATCACCTTTCCTTTCTGTCAGTGAATTCCTATAGACGTTTAGGTATTTTTAGCCATTTTTACTATATTGATCCTGTTAATCCATGAGTATGGGAGATCTTTCCAACTTCTGAGATCTTCTTTGATTTCTTTCTTCAGAGACTTGAAGTTCTTATCATACAGATCTTTCACTTCCTTAGTTAGAGTCACACCAATGTATTTTATATTATTTGTAACTATTGTGAAGGGTGTTGTTTCCCTAATTTCTTTCTCAGCCTCTTTATCCTTTGTGTAGAGAAAGGCCATTGATTTGTTTGAGTTAATTTTATATCCAGCTACTTCACTGAAGTTGTTTATCAGCTTTAGGAGTTCTCTGGTGAAACTTTTAGTATCACTTATATATACTATTATGCATATGATAGTATATATACTATGAATTTATGAAATTCTTAGGCTAATGGATGGATCTGTGAGATATAATCCTGAGTGAGGTAACACAATCACAAAAGAACTCACCTGATGTGCACTCACTCATACGTGGATATTAGCCCAGAAGCTCAGAATATCCAAGATACAATTTGCAAAACACATCAAACTCAAGAAGAAGGAAGACCAAAGTGTAGACACTTTGGTCCTTCTTAGAAGGGGAAACAAAATGCCAATGGAAGCAGTTACAGAGACAAAGTGTGAAGCAGGGACTGAAGGAATGATCATCCAGAGACTGCCCTACCTGGGGATCCATCCCCAAAACAAACACCAAAACTAGACACTATTGTGGATGCCAACAAGAGCTTGCTGACAGGAGCCTGATATAGGTGTCTCCTGAGAGGCTCTGCCAGTGCCTGACTAATACAGAAGTGGATGCTCACAGTCATCCATTAGAAGGAGCACAGGATCCCCATTGAAGGAGCTAAAGAAAGTTCCCAAGAAGCTGAAAGGATTTGCATTCCCCTAGGAAGAACAACAATATGAACGAACCAGCACCCCTGAGCTCCCTGGGACTAAACAACCAATCAAAGAAAATACAGAGAGGGCCTACTCATGCATATGCAGCAGAGGATGACCTAGTTGGTCATCAATGGGAAAAGAGGCCCTTGGTCCTGTGTTGTTCTAAGCCCCGGTACAGGGGACAGACAGTTCTAGGAAGTGGGAGTGGGTGGGTTCTTGAGCAGGGGAAAGGGGGAAGGAATAGAGTGTTTTTGGAGGGGAAACTAGGAAAGAGAATAACATTTGAAATGTAACTAAAGAAGATATCTAATAAACAAAACAAACAAGTGTTGCCACATCCTTTAGGCATTTATTCTAGAAGTAGGAAAACTTATGCGCTCTGACAAGTCTTGTATGAGTATTGACTATAACTTTATTCATGATAGTTTCAAAAATGAAAACAACCTAAATATCTTCAACAACTTTGTTAATTCATAAATGCAACACTAGTCAGCAATAATAAAGAAGAAACAATAATTGAATAAGTTTCAGGGGCATTACAGAGAGTGAAAAAAATCCAATTTCAAAATGTCTATAATTCCTTTACAATGCATTATATAGATAATGAATTTATACAGATGCAGCACAAATCATTATTGCCAGGGATCAAGAAGATATTTAATAATGTGGGTAGGAAGAGATAGTTTGAGAGGTTGGAATATTTCTATGTGCTAACTGCAATGATGTCTGCACGAACCAAAACATGAATTGAACTATATAACAAAAAGAAAAAAAAAAACCCTGATGAATACAAGTAAAAAGGTGCTTTGCTCTCAAGCAGGCTTCTTTTTAATTAATAATTCTTTGCCAATGTCCATAATTGAGATTCAATAAACTTGTGACAATGTAAAATGTTGTCATTGAGGACCTGTTATTTTAAAATATTTTTATTTGTGTTATTCTAAAGTTACCTATACAGATATCATTTAAAATTTTACCAAAGATGTCACCCACATACATTTTAAAAGAATTAAATAAAAACTTAAAGTCTACTGGTATTGTATGCTTTGGGATCATGAGCTAGACTTTGGCTGCTGATATATTTTGTTTGGCCAACAACATGTTGACTCACACAATGTTTCCAAACCACTTTTCAGTCATAATTTTAGAATGTAAAACATTAAAAGATTTATAGCAGGTTTGGGTTTTAGACTTTCTGGGTTGGAACTGAGGACATGTTATTTTTAAAAATGTATTAAACATGGAAAAGGACACTTGTGGGAGATAGAAGAGAGTAATGGAAAGTGAATATAGTCAAAGTAAGTGATATATTTAAACAAGGCAGCCTTATGAAACCCATTGCTTTATTCAATATGTATACACTGATGAAAATTTTCTCAAGAAGTTCTGACACCTAAATTTGAGGACCAGAGCTTTAACAGATCCATAATGTAGATGAAATTCTCAGGCCTTGCCAAGCACTGACAGGAATTAAAATGACTTAAGGTTGTGGGGTTTTTAAGTTCAATTTATTTATTTTGTAAAGGTCTCGTCCCTCATGACACAAGAATGTATAACATAAACTATTTTGCTAGTCAATCAGTAGGTTGACTACTCAAAGGCAGGTCTCTTGGGGGATAGAAACAATACATTCTATTTGTGTCTTTAGTTGTCATGGAAGCAAGCACAACAAAGCCACAGCAAAACTGGTCTCCTAAGGATGTCTGCTGACAAAATATCTAGATAAGACCAGAAAGACCTGTTGGAGATTCTAATTAAATGGGTATGTTATAAAGTGGGCCACTTAAAACCCAAGGATTCTGATTTTCAATGGTTATTAGTTTGCTAACTTTTCTGGCCTCGTCTTGTCCTCCTCTGTATCAGGTCTGATGTTGCCCCCATTCTAATTTATGTCCACCCTTAATAACAAGTAATTTTCCCTTTCAGTGACCAAATTATCTACAATTGTCTTCGTTCTGTTTATCACCACTACTGACATTGGTTCATGCTTGTTTACTCATCTATATTAATAACTAACCTCCAAAGTCTCTAAACTATCCATTTCCTGCCGTCATATTGGAATGTCATTAAAATTTAGATACACAGTAAATTACATTCTTTGTACAATAAATTAATAATTCTTGAAGGATTCTAGTATGAAATTTGGATTCCCATTATATCCTGGCACTTGAGTTCTTTTCTAGCCATATCTTCAAACCCTCATCAGTTCACATAGGAGGCCATAGACTTACTCAGAGAATCACTTATATGGCAGAAATAAATAATGATCATGTGTATCTGTTGTTATTACTCAAGTAAAATCAGAAGTTAAAATCCATGTGGTGCTTTCTCTAATCTTATTTTCACAAAGATATGTATTTAGAGGTAGCATTTGCCTTTTCATTTGACAGGAGGAAATTGAAATAGTCAGACCCAAATTTTCTTTCTACCATTTCCCTTAAAACCAAATTATTTTCTGTGATCTCAAGATATGAATTTGAACATACAACAACTGAGAAACAAGAGTAAGTTGTGTACAAATTCTAAGATAAAAATAATTGCAACGTTAAATTTTAATTGTGACTCTGACTTGATTTCAAATTCCTATTTCCTCAGACTCTTTGGATACATTGATTTCTCTCCTCTGCCAGGCTTCCAGTTCTGCTAAGCTGACTGAAGATCCATCTCAGATCCCACAGTTGTGCTGGGTGATAAGCTAAAAAGTAGCAATATGTCCAACAAGTTAGAGAAGGGGAAGTCAGGCAATAAGGTTGGGTGGTCTAGTGACACTATTGACAATGAACACTTGGGCCGTCGCTCATCCAAATGTTGTTTTGTTTATGAAAAGCAACGTGCTTTTGGTGAAAGCTCCTCAGAAAGTGAAAAAGAATATGAAGACAACAGTGATGTACTCTGTGCTTGGGGTCATCAAAAGGGAAGACACAGCGATCTTTCAAGCAACCTGGTTAATACTTCATCTTCAAAGCCTCAAGACCCATCTAAATCCCTTCCTATCTCTATCATTGACTAAAGCCTCATTTTGCTTCTCCCATTCCTTAACAAGACTGAACTGCATGCAAGATGTCCTTGTTGCTACACAGGAATTAAATGCTGTTTGACTCTCTCTCTCTCTCTCCCTCTCTCTCTCTCTCTCTCTCTCTCTGTGTGTGTGTGTGTGTGTGTGTGTGTGTGTGTGTGTCTGTCTGTCTGTCTGTGTGTATGTGTGTGTGTGTGTGTGTGTGTGTGATATTTTCTTTATGTGATGGGGGAGGATGTAACAATGAAGGAAAGTAGAAGGTGAAACATGGATCATATTTATTTATTTATTTATTTGTAAGCCCTGGTATGCCCCAATTGCTTGTTAACCACATAGGGCTCTCAGTTATCTAAGACATATCTATTTACTTTTTTGTGTTTAGACACCTGGACTATCTGTCCCTGTCTCTTCCTGGTCAGACCACGGTCATCACATGTAACTCCATAACTTTCCCAAGTCACCACCATGTCCATACTATATTAGTTCCTTTTCTCATAGATGTGTCAAAATAACCAACAAGAAACAATTTAAGAAAATAAGAGATGATTTTGGCAATCAGTTTAAGAAAGACAATCCATCATAGCAGAGAAGATATGGCGATAGAAATGGAAGAAACAGGAGGCTAGCTGGTCTCATTGCTTTTGCATTTAGGAACCAACAGGAGATGAGCTCAGGTACTTCACTTACTTCTTTTCATTCATTATGCAATTAGATTAGGTCTCCCTCCTTCGATAACCAAAGAAATTAACATCTCCCTGGCCCCAGGCATGCGCAAACATTTTTCCCCAGGGTGTTTCTAGATTCTGTGAAATTATCTATCAGTATAGGCTTATCCACCCCTTGTCAATTTGGCATGTAACCATGTTATTTTAAAAATATTATTTTAGCCAGGCAGTGGTGGCATATGCCTTTAATACTAGCACTCAAGAGGCAGAGGCAGGTAGATCTCTGTGAGTTTGAGGCCAGCCTGATTTGCAAATTGAGTTCCACAACAGATGTGGCTACACAGAGAAACACTGTCTCAAACACTGTCTCATCCTTGGCTACATATGTATCTGGACAAGCTCCAGTTTTTTAAAAAGATTCTGAATCTTGGGCAACTGTTTTCTTGTAACTACTTTGCAGATTCTAAAAGTAGTTATTGTCTAAAGCTGAAAGAATTTAAGTCTCTTAGATAAACATGTGAATGAAAGGAGGGAAATAAACAAAAAGAAAAAAAAAGAAAAACATGAGATCAAAAAAAGGAATAGGAATTTGAAGTTTATTCCAGCTATAAAATGCAAGTTATTCTGACTTTAAGGTAACATCACATGGCATACTTCTGAGTCCATTCCCAAGATATTCTGTTGTATTTATCACTATCTGTTTTAGATCTGTGAAGTCTCTGGCACTAGGAGATCATCAGGGTTTGGATCACATAGCAGTGATCAAATGGATAAATGAACATTAGAAATAGTTAAAGCAGAAGACACTGTGATCTGAGATTATCAAGATAAATGCTGCCATTACTGTTGATATTTAGATGATAAATTTTTGTTGTAAATGCAACCTTAAGTGGCTTGAAGGTGTAGTCTAAAGGAAACTGATTTGTCAAAAACAATGTGCCTTACAGAAGCTTTGCAATTTTATGAGGTCCCATTTGTCAATTCTTGATTTTACAGCCCAAGCCATTGCTGTTCTGTTCAGGAATTTTTCCCCTGTGCCCATATCTTTGAGGCTTTTCCCCACTTACTCCTCTATAAATTTGTGTCTCTGTCAATAAGACAAAAAGGCCACCAACAGAGTGGGAAAACATTTTTCCCAACCCTAAATCTGATAGGGGACTAATATCCAATATATTAGTATTTGTATTTATATATATTTATATTATATAAACAAAGAGCTTAAGAAGCTAGACTCCATAAATTCAAATAACTCCATTAAAAATGGGGTACAGAGCTAAACAAAGAATTCTTAACTGAGGAATACTGAATGGCTAAGAAGCACCTGAAAAAATGTTCAACATCCTTAATCATCAGGAAAATGCAAATCAAAACAACCCTGAGATTCCACCACACACCAGTCAGAATGGCTAAGATCAAAAATTCAGGTGACAGCAGATACTGGCAAGGATGTGGAGAAAGAAGAACACTCCTCCATTGCTGATGGGATTGCAAGCTTGTACGACCACTCTGGAAATCAGTCTGGCAGTTCCTCAGAAAATTGGACATAGTACTACTGGATGATGCAGCAATACCTCTCCTGGGCATATACCCAGAAGATGTTCCAACTGGTAATATGTACACATGCTCCACTATGTTCATAGCAGCCTTATTAATAATAGCCAGAACCTGGAAAGAACCCAGATGCCCCTCAACAGAAGAATGGATACAGAATATGTGGTACATTTACACAATGGAGTACTACTCAGCTATTAAAAAGAATGAATTTATGAAATTCCTAGGCAAATGGATGGACCTGGAGGGCATCATCCTGAGTGAGGTAGCCCAATCACAAAAGGAGTCATTAGATATGCACTCACTGTTAAGTGGATATTAGCCCAGAAACTTAGAATACCCAAGATACTGTGGGTTATTGGGCTATGCACAGACAGGCTGGTCTCCAGTTAAGCTGAGGTCTGAACCTCAAAAATGGTGATAATTCACCTTCATGACATAGTAGGAGTGAATTTCCCTCATGCTCCTAAAACTCTGGATCCTGCCTTAGATACAGACCCCCACAGCCCCCACAAGAGAAGCATGGCTAGAAGTCATGTAGGCAATGGCCCAAGCTTCTGACCTTCAGGCTAAACTCCTCCCCAGTTACCTAGCAACAGTAAAGGCCATAAAAAGGGTTGTTCAGCCCCTGCTTGCTCTCTTACTTGTATCTTACTTACTTCTCACTCTCTTACCTCTTACCCCTCACTCTCAGCCTCTCTCCCCTCTCTTTGTCTTCTCCTCTCTCCTCTCCTCTTTTCTCTCCCTCTAAGTCTCTTTCTTTCTAGCCCTTTCTCTCTGTCTCTCTCTCTCTCTCTCTCTCTTCTACCTTCTCTCTTTCTCCCTGCCTTTCTACAATAAAGCTCTAAAACCATAGCCAGTCTCTGCTCATCTAGATCCGCTGTGCTCACTCTCACAGGTGTTGGGAGCCTCTTCTCTCATCCCTCTCTCCCATAACACTGGTGGCTTTAGCAAAGTAGCTCCAGGAATCCCAGGTAGGACTGCCTGCCCCTTGCCACACCCGGAAGAGTGTGTCAAAGGCTTGGATGCCCACCCGGGAATGAGTGGAAGGTAGATAGCAACCCTCCCACACCTGACTGACAAGAGCATAGGTGGAACTCTGTTAGGGTGTGGGTCTTCTCCTCCCCACTCTTTCCCCTGGGCCCCCTTTTTAGTTCCCAACAAGGTACAATTTGCAAAACACAAGAAAATCAAGAAGAAAGACCAACACGTGGATACTTCATTCCTCCTTAGAATAGAGAACAAAATACCCATGGAAGGAGTTACAGAGACAAGCTTGGAGCTGAGACAAAAGGATGACCATCCAGAAACTGCCCCACCCAGGGATCCATCCCATAATCAGCCACCAAACAGACACTATTGCATATGCCAGCAAGATTTTGCTGAAAGGACCCTGATATAGTTGTCTCTTGCGAGGCTATGCCAGTGCCTGGCAAATACAGAAGTGGATATTTATAGTCATCTATTGGATGGAACACAGGGCCCCCAATGGAATAGCTAGAGAAAGTACCCAAGGAGCTCAAGGGGTCTGCAACCCTATAGGTGGAACAACAATATGAACTAACCAGTACTCCCCAGACCTCGTGTCTCTAGCAGCATATGTAGCAGAAGATGGCCTAGTTGACCCTCATTGGGAAGAGAGGCCCTTTGGTCTTGCAAACTTTATATGCCCCAGTACAGGGGAATGCCAGGGCCAAGAAGTGGGAGTGGGTGGGAAGGAGAGCAGGGCAGGGGGGAGGGTATAGGGGACTTTCAGGATACCATTTGAAATGTAAATGAAGAATATACCTAACAAAAAATTGAAAAAAATGAGATGTCTACCAATAACAAACAAACAAACAAACAAACAAACACAAAACCAATATGCCACTTGACATGGGCTGTCATTAGGTACTATAAATGTGCCTCTCCAATGAAAACATGTCATGTCCAACTGGACCTGCAAAACATTGTGCTAGAGGGTCACAGGACAAATCACTAATTGCTTTCACTGGGCTCCTCACTATCCCATTGTGTACTCAGAGTCTGGCTAAAACCTGGGGAAGGATTGTCTCCTTTTCTCATACCAGCTCTGTCAGACACAGGCTCTTGGGTTGGAGGTTGGAGGTTTTGTGAGAACCTCGTGGGAGGCCCATAGGTGCTCCAGGTCTTCAATGACTTAAGGGCAGTTTTGTGCTCTCTTCCTTGCTTTGATGAAAGGATTTTTATATTCATATACATAATACTACAGTACTTAATGGAAATAACCAATGTTCTTGAATAAATTGAAATTAATCCAGTTTCTTTTTGTTGTTGTTTTCCTTAACTTATTTGCTTATTCACTTTACATCCTGATTACAGCCTCTCCTCCCTCCTCTCCTCCCAGTCCCACTCTCATCCCCCACTCCCTTTTCTCCGGGAATACCAACTCTCCCTGGCACATCAAGTTGCAGCAGGACTAGGTGGTACATCCTCTCCCACTGAGGTCAGACAAGGCAGCCCAGCTAGGGAAAAGGATTTCAAAGGGAGATAACAGTCAGAGTAAACATCTCTCCCTTACCCCACCCCACCCTACCCCTAACCCCGTCTTAGAGAGATCAGAGATGCCCCCCATTACCCTTCTTTCTCCCAAACCTCCCAAATTCCCTCCTCATACTTGATTAGAGAAACTTACCTAGACAAAATCAAAGCAATATACAGGAAGCCAATAGCCAACATCAAGCTAAATGAAGAGAAACTTAAAGCAATTACATTAAAATCAGGGAAAAGACAAGACTCTCCACTATCTCCCTACATATTCAATATAGTACTTGAAGTTCTAGCCAGAGAAATAAGACAACTAAAGGAGATCGAGTAGCTACATATTGGAAAGGAAAAAGTCAAGGTATCACTATTCATGCATATAATAGTACACATAAATGATTCCCAAAATTCTACCAGAGAATTACTACAGCTGAAAAAACACCTTCAGCAAAGTGGCCAGATACAAGCTTAGCTAAAAAATATCAATATTTCTCCTGTATAAAAATTATAAATAAATTGAGAAAGAAATTAGGTGAACAACACTCTTCACAATAGTCACAAAAAATATAAAATATTTTGGTGTAACTCTAACATATGATGTGTAAGTCCTGTATGACAAGAACTTTGTGTCTCTAAAGAAAGAAATTGAGGAAGATATTAGGATGGAAATATCTCCTTGTCCACGTATTGGTAGGAGTAACATACTAAGAATGGTCATTTTATCAAAATCAATTTACAGATTCAATGCAATTCACATCAAAATTCCAACACAATTCATTACAGACCTTGAAAGAGCATTTCTCAATTTCATATAGAAAAACAAAAAAACCCAGGGTAGCTAAAACAATCCTGTATAATTAAATAATTTCTGGTGGTATCCCTATCCCTGATTGTAAGCTATACTTCAGAGCAATAGTAATAAAAATCACAAGATATTGACATAAATATAGACAGATTGATCAACAGAATAGAATCAAAGTCACAGAAATAAATCCACATACTATGGACACCTGATCTTTGGGTATATGTCCAGGAGTGGTACAGCTGTGTCTTGAGGTAGAGCTATTCCCAATTTTCTAAGAAACCACCAAATTGATTTCCAAAGTGGTTGTGCAAGTTTCCACTCTAGCACTGGAGGAATGTTCCCCTTTCTCCACATCCTCGCCTGAGTTTAGATCTTAGCCATTCTGATAGGTGTTAAGATGGAATCTCAGAGTTGTTTTGATTTGCATTCTCCTGATGACTAATAAGAATGTTGATTTTTTTTAAAAGTGCTTCTCCACTAGTAGAGATTCCTCTGTGGAGAATTC
>NC_000086.7:31010627-31013338 GCF_000001635.26 Mus musculus | reverse complement strand
ATTCCTCCCCCCTTGAGTTTTTCCTATATAAGCCTGTGAAAATTTGGCTTGAGGTCGATTCTCCTCTACACCATACTAGGTGTATGAGTTTCGACCCCCAGAGCTCTGGTCTATGTGCTTTCTTGCTGTTACTTTATTAAACCTTGCCCACTAAAATTTGAGTTCGGTCTCAGTGTCTTCTTGGGTCCGCGGCTGTCCCGAGGCTTGAGTGAGGGTCTCCCTTCGGGGGTCTTTCACAACCACTGTTTTGTGCACTTATTTGCACTCCTATGGCCTCTTCAGGTACCAGGCATGCATCTGGTGTGTTTAAATTTATGTTGACCTAACACACACACACACACACACACACACACACAAAAACCACTGATATTTTTTAATTTGCATATTTCTCTATAACTCCTTTTGTCCTATTTCACGACTTGTACAACTTCCTTGTGAGGTGTATTCCTTTTCTTTGTTTTTTGTTTGTTTTCAAATTTTTTTACTAGATATTTTTTTTCATTTACATTTCAAATGCTATCCTGAAAGTCCGCTATACCCTTCCCCTCCCCGTCCTGCTCCCTTACCCATCCACTCATATTTCTTGGCTCTGGCACTCCCCTATACTGCAGCATATAAAGTTGGCAAGACCAACGGGCCTCTCTTCCCAGTGATGGCTGACATAGGCCATCTTCTGCTACATATGAAACTAGAGAAACAAGCTCTGGGGATACTGGTTAGTTCATATTGTTGTTCCACCTATAGGGTTGCAGACCCCTTCTGCTCCTTGAATACTTTCTCTAGCTCCTCCATTAGGACCCTGTGTTCCATCCAATAGATGACAGTGAAAATCCACTTCTGTATTTGCCAGGCACTGGCATATCCTCACACAAGACAGCTATATCAGAGTCTGTTCAGCAACATCTTACTGGCATGCGCAATAGTGTCTGCATTTGGTGGCTAATTATGGAATGGAAGCCCGGGTGGGGTAGTCTCTGGATGGTCCATCCTTTTGACTTAGCTCCAAACTTTGTCTCTGTAACTCCTTCCATGGGTATTTTGTTTCCTATTCTAAGGAAGTATGAAGTGTCCATGCGTTGTTTTCCTCCTTGATTTTCTTGTGTTTTTTTTTTTTTTGCAAATTGTATATTGGGTATTGTAAGTTTCTGAGCTAATATCCACTTATCAGTGAGTGCATTTCAAGTGACTTCTTTGTGATTGGGTTACCTCACTCAGGATGATGTCCTCCAGGTCCATCCATTTGCTTAGGAATTTCATAAATCCACTGTTTTAATAGCTGAGTAGTACTCCATTGTGTAAATGTACCACATTTTCTGTATCCATTCTTCTGTAGAGGGACATCTGGATTCTTTCCAGCTTCTGGCCATTATAAAAAAGGCTGCCATGAACATACTACTGCAGGTGTCATTTTCTGGGTATATGCCCAGGAAAGGAATTACTGAATCTTCAGATATTACTATGTTAAATTTTTTGAGAAACTGCCAGACAGATTTACAGAGTGGTTGTAAAAGCTTGCAATCCCACGAGCAAAGGAGGAGTGCTCCTCTTTCTCCACATCCTCGCCAGCATCTACGGTCACCCGAATTTTTGATCTTAGCCATTCTGACTGGTGTGAGGTAGAATCTCAGGGTTGTTTTTATTTCCATTTCCCTGATGGTTAAAGATGCTGAACATTTTTTCAAGTGCATCTCAAACCTTCGGTATTCCTCAGTTGAGAATTTTTTTTTAGCTCTGTACCCAATTTTTTTGTGTTATTTGAATTTCTGGAGTCCGAGCTTCTTGAGATATTTGTATATATTGGATATTAATCCCCTATCAGATTTAGGATTGGTAAAAATCCTTTTCCCAATCTGTTGGTGGCCTTTTTGTCCTATTGACAGTGTCTTTTACCTTACAGAATCTTTGCAATTTTATCAAGTCCCATTTGTTGATACTTGATCTTACAGCACAAGCCATTGCCGTTCTGTTCAGGAATTTTTCCACTATGCTCATATCTTCGAGGCTTTTCCCCACTTTCTCCTCTATAAAATTCAGTGTCTCTGATTTTATGTGGAGGTCTTTGATCCACTTGACTTAAGCTTTGTACAATGAGATAAGAATGGATCAGTTCTCATTCTTCTATATGATAACCACCTGCTGTGCCAGCACCATTTGTTGAAAATGCTGTCTTTTTTCCACTGGATGGTTTTAGCTCCCTTGTCAAAAATCAAGTGACCATAGGTGTGTAGGTTCATTTCTTTTTTTTTTAAGTTTTATTAGGTATTTATTTCATTTACATTTCCAATGCTATCCCAACAGTCGCCCACAACGCTCCCCAACCCACTCCCCTCCCCCACTTCCCCTCCCCCACTCCCACTTCTTGGCCCTGATGTTACCCTGTACTGGGGCATATAAAGTTTGCACGACCAATGGGCTCTCTTTCCACTGATGGCCGAATAGGCCATCTTCTGATACATATGTAGCTACAGACATGAACTCCGGGGGTTACTGGTTAGTTCATATTGTTGTTCCACTTATAGGGTTGCAGATACCCCCAGATCCTTGGGTACTTTCTCTAGCTCCTCCATTGGGGGCCCTGTGATCCATCCAATAGTTGACTGTGAGCATCCACTTATGTGTTTGCTAGGCCCCGGGATAGTCTCTAAAGAGACAGCTTTATCAGGGTCCTTTCCGCCAAATCTTGCTGGTCTAGGCAATGGTGTCAGTGTTTG